>NW_026869765.1:0-190141 GCF_905332965.1 Bombus pascuorum | reverse complement strand
CGCATAAATCATTTTACGAAAATAGTTCGTGAAAAAAAGACAGATACAAAAGTTCCAGATAACATTACCAAAAATGGCTCTAAATATATGAAAACATTTTAGATTTTAAATAAATGATACATGTAGTTAAAATATTATCAATGTAAACTTTGTAGTGTTAATTGTTAACGTAACTCGTAAGTACACTTATTTGTCTTGTATTACTTTTTGTTGTACTGGATATTAATTAGATTAAATATGTTATAATGAATAAAATCCAATTTTTTTTTTCATTTGAAAAGAGTTACATTAAGAATCTTCTTCTATTATTGATTATACATACACATAATTACTTCTTAAAAGATAATTATCATACAATCTACTAAAACTATATTTTTAATGTTTTATACATTTTTCTACGCATTATACTATTTATCTTATGATATTATAATATTTTATTTTTTATATATTTAATAGTTCCGTTTATATATATTTAAGTATATATTTGTGCATGTTGCAATCTTTTACAAAGTAGAAGATTGAATTCACATATATATTTAATAAAATTTTATTATTGTTATAACATTTAAAAATGCTTGACAAAATCGAAAAAATGTTTTATTTATATCAAAAATTAAATTCAAAGTAAATGTTAATTGAGAGAATATTCTGAGGGTAATAATATAATAAAAGATTGTCTCAATATCTGATAAAAAATACAAAAATCCACATAGCCAACTTCAAATAAAAATGTTCGTAATTATTTGTGTGCTATAGTTCTACTTTCTTATACAGGGTGCGCCGTTAGAATCCGGACAAAAGAAGTTTTGTGCAGAAAGTTGTTTATTTAAGTCAATACACAAAAACACATGAAAATGTTGTTATATCTCATTTAAAGGGTCCTTGCTGAGAACTTTTATTCTATGTAACCACCCTCTGCCTCTATGACCTGCTCTATTCTTGCTCTAAAGCGCGAGCACGCTGACTTCAACTGGTCGCGTTTAATTGTCGCGAATTCTGACTCGATAGCAGCTCGTAGGGAGTTGACGTTGGGGTGCCTGCATTTATTAGTTTGTCTCTCGATAACGCCCCACACGTAATAGTCCAATGGGTTTAGGTCGGGACTGTTAGGAGGCCAGAAATCTTTCGACCAAAACATGTCCACATTGTCAGAGAGCCAATTTTGAACAAGATGACTTGTGTGAGCAGGTGCGCCATCTTGTTGAAATAAATACGGCCTTCCAGAAGCCGTAATTTCCATCCACGGCTTTATTACTGTCTTCAGGACCTCCAAATAAACCTCCTTTGTGATTCTTTCGCCTTTTTGGAAGAAGTGCGGAGGCATGACGTCGCCCTCACTTGAGACAACGCTCAAAACGTGAACACTTGCTGGAAATTTGGTTTTGCCCACAACAGGAACATCTTCGAGATTGTGGGCCAGCCAACGGTCGTTCCTCCGAATTTTATAATTTCGACCGGCGTTCTCCCGGCGCGAAGACTTTCTATAATCGCCGCTCTTCTATCGTATTCCGGGTTTTGCTTAACGAGTTCTGTCATTTTGAGGTTATAGAAGACTTATTGACATATTTAACTAACTTCAGAGTCAATCAGCACAAACATCTGAATTCTAATATGGTGGGAACTACAAATTGAATTCTGTCCGAATTCTAACGGCGCACCCTGTATATAATCAACTATTTGATGGATATAATTCGGTTAAAAAAAAATAAAAATAAAACGTTTGTACAAAAACAATATACATATATATATATGAGGATATATTTTTTACATTCAATATGCATGTATACATATGTACGTAAACATATAAACAAAATCTTTTTTTGTAAAGTAAGAATCGAAATATGAATGCTTAACATTATAAACTGCATATAACTATTATAGATTATATACATATCACATATAAGCATTTTATCTAACTGAAATAAATCTTCGAGCGATGACATTATCAAAGGTATTTAATCGGAAAATTCTCGTCAATCCTTACTATACAGATGGACACTAGAAGCTATCTATATTTGCGAAAAACGTTCTAAATTAAGTAATAAAAAGACTTGTAGCCGTCTAATGAATATCGCCTGTACGTATGAAGAAACAATGGTGCTATGTGTCGTGTAAAGCTTGACAGTTAAACATAAGAAGTAAGAATAAAGACATCCATATATATGCGTCAGGAAGATGATACAGTTACACTGCACATGCGAATGTGTGTGTTCAAGCGTCAGTGCGTGTCCAGGCCTGAGTTGAGGCAAAGGACAATTGGCAGTCGTTTAGAAGCATCTGGAAGAGTCGGTTAACAAGAAGCGTGCGTGCGAGTGGATTTACGAGGTCTTCGGAGTATAATACATGTGTATAACTGTTGTGTGTGAAATAAAGTGAATTATTTGAATTTCCGAATCCCTCCTATATCTTTACAATATGTAAGTAATAATAATTTATCATGAAGTAAACGAATTCAGAAAATATTGATTTAGTACTGCCGACAAAGGTTTTAAGTGCATTATACAGTGCTGGACAAAAGTATTGGCACAGCATGATTGTTATGATAGAAATGCTTATAACTACTAAACAAATTGATTTAAACAAAAAACTTTTTGACGTATTTATTTATTATCTATTCTAGTTTATTACATAACAAGAGCAACAATATAAATAAAATAATACGCAAAATAATAACAAAAATATATTTTTTGAACATTTTATGGGTGGACAAAACTATTGGCACAGTAGAATATTTACGCTTATAACTAATTACATAATAAACTTCTAATATTTTGTTGGCAGTCCTTTTCTTTTAAGGACTTCCTTTAATCTTCTGGGCATCGAGTGGACTAATTTTTTAGTGAATTCAGGTACAATATTGCTCCATTCCTGCAGAAGAACTTTCTTCAGTTCAGACTTGCTTGTGATATTATGTTTCCTAATTCTTTTTTCCAATTCGTTCCACACGTGCTCAATGGGATTCATATCGGGACTTTGAGGTGGTGTGTTTAATGTGTGGGCAGTATTATATATTATCCACTGACGAACAATATACGCCATATGTTTAGGATCTCGATCCTGCTGAAAATAGAAATCCCTGGGGAGGTTTAATTTTTGAGTACTTTTCAAAAGATTTTGCTTGAGTATATTTAAATATACATATTTATCCATTATCTCATCAATGAATATAAGTTCTCCTACACCCGATGATGCCATACATCCCCACACCATTAAACCACCACCCCCATGTTTCATGGTGGCTTGCAGATTCAGTTCGTCCATCTCTGTGTTGGGTTTTCGCCATACTAATATTCTGCCGTCAGATTTAAAAATATTAAACTTACTTTCATCTGAAAACATGATCTTTTCCCAAAAATCAGTATCTTTCGTAACAAACTCTTTCGCGAATTCCACTCTTTTCTTTTGGTTTATTTTACTGATGTAGGGCTTTCTTCGTGCTGCACGGGCAGAATAACCGGCATCCTTCAATACCCTACGTACAGTTTTGGTACTTACTTCTTTTTCACACTCAGCTTTTAACATCGAAGCAATTTCAGTCGAATTAGTTTTTGGATCCTTCTTTACAATATTTACGATTTTCCTTTTTTCTCGAATTGTTACCTTAGAAGGGCGACCACTCCTAATTTGATTCTCTAGATTTTCTTCACTTTTAAAGCGTTTTATGACTGAACGCACAGTAAAACGACTTCTGTTTATGATTTGTGCAATTTCGTTGTAAGATTTATTCATCTTATATAAATTTAATATTATTTTTCTTTCTTCAATTGTGGTTTCTTTCGTTTTTCTAGACATTATTACTCTTTCTTGGTTTTTTGTTGTTTAATAACTGAAGTCTCCAGTTTCACTGATCGAGTGTTATAATTAAGAAGATTAAAGGAAGTCCTTAAAAGAAAAGGACTGCCAACAAAATATTAGAAGTTTATTATGTAATTAGTTATAAGCGTAAATATTCTACTGTGCCAATACTTTTGTCCACCCATAAAATGTTCAAAAAATATATTTTTGTTATTATTTTGCGTATTATTTTATTTATATTGTTGCTCTTGTTATGTAATAAACTAGGATAGATAATAAATAAATACGTCAAAAAGTTTTTTGTTTAAATCAATTTGTTTAATAGTTATAAGCATTTGTATCATAACAATCTTGCTGTGCCAATACTTTTGTCCAGCACTGTATGTGTATGTGACCTCTTTCGTGGTTTAATTCCTTAAAGACGAGCGTGAAACGAAACATTTGATTAAATTGTTCATCTTTTCATTTTCTACTTTGCAATTATATTATCATAATATTTCACTTTGCTCATTTTATTATATTGTTATTTTTTTGGTATACGCTGTTCGTAATAATAAATTAATACATCGAGTAAATGTTGTTTATGAAGATATATAGACTATAGAAATAAAAAAGTTTCTTCAATTATAATATATGATTTTCTCACTTTGTACTTCACTTATATATCTCATTCTTTTATGTATGCTTTATTATATACATAATTATTTTATGGAAATTTTTAATATTATATATTTATATCGCTTTAGCAATAATTTAAACGAATTTGTTTATTGCAGATTATTGCATCAATTGAAGCAAGATGAAGTTTGCAGAACATCTGTCTGCTCACATTACGCCTGAATGGCGTAAGCAATACATAAGCTATGAGGTAAAATAAAATAGCCTTGGAAATTAAAATATTTATATTTTAATTGTCTTTGTTAAAAATTTATTTCTATGCTAATGGAGATACACAGGGTGTTTCAGAATAAGTAGGAAATATTTTAGGAGTAGCTTCTGCATATATAAACAATAGAAAGACTTTATATAAATATATCTTACTTGAGTTTGTTTTCGAGTTATAGTGGATTTAATTTTTATTCTTTTATTTTGTATACTACATTATATACTGCTTTTCATAAAAGGTATTTGAGATGGTATTTTTATATTCCAATGCAAGCTTGCAGATATCTTACCAATGAATGTCTTACCATGTTTAAATATCCAGATGTAGTCTGTATTTGCTGGAAACTTGAGAAACACAATACTTGTCTACGGAAAGAAATATAAATTGCAAAAGAAAAACCGTTATAATTTGAAAAGAAAGTCAAATAGGACATATCCTCATATGAACTTTTTATGGTTTAGGTATACAGAAGCCACTCCCAAAATATTTCCTACTTATTCTGAGACACTCTGTACAATGAAAGATCAGAGCACTATTAATTAAAATGACCTCTTTGGGTTAATAGGAAATGAAGGCAATGCTCTATACTGCTGTAGAAAAAGCACCGTCAGCTGAAAGTGTTGTTCTTGATATTTCGATCGCACCGATAGAAAGTTCTGATCAAACGCAAATTTTGCGTATGATGGGTGAAGAAGAAAATGGTGTACTCAATAGAGGTAAACGTAAAGTTGGTGGTAAACGACAAGCTACTAGTAAAGAAGACAAACGGGCATTGCTGAAAGAAGAAACAGTTGATATAGATATATCAAATGCCAGTTAAAAATAGTTCAATTGTTTTATTATCAGAACCTACGCAAAGCAATATTATTCCAAATTTAATGTAATTTTTATATAGGCAATAGTTTGCCAGAAAGAGTGCAGGTCGTACTTTATGAACAATTAATATTTCCTTTGTGCATCAAAATTGAAGATTGTGAGGCTGAACTGAACAAGTGCCTTGTATATATCCTGTTTATTAAACTATGAATTTAATAACTTAGTGTAAAGATATAGAAGGGATTCGGAAATTCAAATAGTTCACTTTATTCAACACACAACAGTTATACACATATGTTATACTCTGAAGACCTCGTAAACCTACTCGCACGCTCGCTTGTTGTCAACCGACTCTTCCAGATGCTTCTTAACGACTGCTTATCGGATTTACATGATTTGTCGAATTACTTAATAGAACCTTTAAACCTTATTACTTTATTTACATTCCTCTTAGTTTACATTCATCCATGACCTAAACCTTTCAAATTTCTCTCTACACAGTGCCTTCGTAAAAATATCCGCAGTATTTTCGCCTGTACTTACTTTAATTATATTTATCTTGTTTTGTTGTTGAAGAGTGTGCTATATTTCGCGTCCTTTATTTGTTGATAATATATACGTTCCAAGCAAGGCGGTTGAATACCCGGCATCTCGCTGTGTCGGGCGACCCACTGCTGGACCATGTCACGCATCTCGATTTCATCATTGTTTCCTACGTCGTCGATTGTCTCTATTTGGAAACAGCTGTGCACCCTCGGATACAAAGTTGAATAAAAGTGGCAGTTAAGCAGTACCAGGATGAAGTCTGCCAATACCTCACTGATGTTAAGGAGTAACACGATCCAGTTATAGCTTACAGAGTCTGTATTCTGTAAAAAGACGATAGTTCGTAGTCATTTATCAATTTGTCATTTATCAATTTTGATAAATAACAAGAGATGTAAAAGACATGTAAACTGCGTAAAATTCTCGGAAGAATTAGAAAGAAGATATTAGTGTTAGAGAACAAAGATATATCACGATTATTCTTAAATAGATTGAAAAAGGAGAAAAAGGAGAAAAAGAAGATTCATTGGACAATCATAAACAAAAACAAAAAATTATAACATACTAGAAGTATATTATAAATGATGGTCTTTGCAATTTGTAATGGCATACGGTACTTTCATTTTATTAATGATTGATGTTACTTTAATTACGAGGTCATTAGCGACAATTACATTTGATTATTTACATTAATCTGGGTTATTAATCACCTTAGACTTTCTATAAATTTTGGCATTTTATGAACCTTTTTCGACTTTAAATATGGTAATTATCTTCAACAAGGAATTTTAGTGCATATTATATTGTAAAATATATATTTACGATTTATAGATATATAATCTTTATTATCACTAGAATATAAAATATGGAATAATTTATTGTAATAATTAATATAGAATAATTTTTATTATATGGTATAATAAAATTATATATTTATTACTCAATATGTTTACGTTTATTATATATTTTTCAACAGATAAATAATAAATAGTTTTATTACACGTACGATTACATTTGTTTATGGATTATGTAATTTAACTAATGTATTAGTATTTAAAAACACATTAGTATAAATGTCTATCTTCATAAAAGATATAACTTGGAAAACACTATATTTATTTTATTATTATTTTTTTTTTTTTATTTACCAATGAGATATAACACTTTACCAAATGTCCTTCAGGACAAATTGTAAAAAAAAACAACATTAAAGAAAAAAAAAAAAGAAAAAAAAATGTCTATCTTGAAACTTTTGTCAATCGATATTCAGCCGAGCTGAATTTGTTTCCTCTCCTATTGTTTCTGCAACCTCACTGCATTGAGTGTGACACGAAAATATGATGTAATTTAATGTACTAACTTGAACTATATAACTATTGTTATATAGTAATATAAACAGCAAGTTTCAATTTTCTTCGTTTGATAAAAGTGTGAGGTTTGATTGATTTTTAAAAAATCTTTTGGTAAAAAAAGGTGGGTCATAAAGTTTAATATTATCTCGATGAAAGACAAATGAGGCATAAAGACGTATGAAATATTCGGAATAATTAACGAGGTACGTTACTGTAGAAGAATGGTAAGCTGGTACTTGTTCGACTGAAAAGTAAAGATAAATATACAGGTACAGGGTACCTACTTCGGAAGAACTCTTGTTCTCTTGTCAGGCGGTTGAACGAAACTACTATAGCAAATTTATATTCGTCAAAGTCTATTTACTTTGACCCAACAACGTTACATTTCAGACTCGTTTAACACCAACAACAACAAATTAATTAAACACAAATTATATTTATCTTGTTTTCCTCTAAGCACTCGTGAACATAGTGGTAATTCATACTTGAGAAATGTATAAAGTGTATCATAATAGTTGTACATAGATATTAATGAGTTGTATGTAGAAACAGGGTTGATATTTTAAGATGTTCATTTTGCAACGAGCAACAGTGCAGTCTATCTGTTATTATAGTATTATAATTTTAATTAAAGGGAAAGCGCACATTACATTATAATGTTCATAATTTTTGGTGACAAATATAAGTTCTAGATTAATTGTCACTGGGAAGTGATATTTGTAGCTTATCTCATCAAACAATTGTATTTATTTTATATGTGATTATATATAATTATATGTGATTACATATAATTGTATGCAGTTTGTAGCGAATTAAATATGTAAATAATACTTGCATATAGGCTATTTATAATTCATTAGTAAAATGTTCAGTATTAAGAGAAGAGTGTGCTGTATTTCGCGTCCTTTATTTGTTGATAATATATACGTTCGGCAAGTTTTATTTTTTAAATTCATTTATTCATGACAAAATAAATAAATTTACTAACTTTTAAATCTTAGATGCGTTAATGTAAGAAGAATTTTGCGTCTAACAAATTTTCAAAGCGTTGATAATTGAAATGATAAAAACGAAATAATCCTACAATGGAACGACTTTTATATTTATTATTTCTTAAAAACAGACTAATGAAAATAACATACAAAATTGTTGTATTTTCATTACTGCAAGGAATAAGAATAGGTACATAGAATGGTAATTTACAAATCAATTCAATTAATAAATTAACTATTTACTATTTTTGGGTCTTTTAAATAATCAAATATAAAAACAAAAATATATGTGGAATGAATATAAGTTTTGGAAATATACTTATTATACACATATATTTACAGAAAAAATTTCTTTAAAAGAAAATTAATTTAGATAGAATATCATTTCATATATTATCATTTATATTCTTTAACGATAGTCAAAGGAATAATGAATAATGGTATTTAATTTTACATTCGACCCAAAGAGAAATATTTAACACAAAGAACTCCGAGTTCGGTGGACAGAATGCCCACTATCGGCGAAGAAGAGGAGTACTATATACATTTGTATAATGGTATCGAAGGTACAGCGGCAGAAGACTTTGTGCTGATATTGATTGCACCCGGCCGACAGTGGGACAACTAATGTCCAATAATGAAATGTATTTAGAACACTATTAAACACTGTATCAATTTCTATCGTGTTGCAATTGTTCTCAATTGTATCTATTGTTATGTATCATATCCCTTAATTGATTTTCAAAATTCTTCTTTCATTAACGTATCTAAATTTGGTTGATCTAGTATTAAAAGTAGAAAGTTTTTATCATTTCAATTATCAACGCTTTGAAAATTTGTTAGACAATTGTTGTTGTTACACATAGATACATAGAATAGATATATAGATACATGTCGTGTTACTCGATGTATAGATATGGTTATATTTAATAAGTAAGATTTAAAAGTTAATAAATTTATATATTTTTTCTGTTGTTTATCATGTAGCTCTGTGTATTTGTTGTGAAATAAATTCCAAATATAAAATATAATTGTGATATTTCTCGCCAATCACTATAGGTTCTTACAAGTAATAGCATTTCTTTGTTTAATTAATGAATATAATATGATTTGTTTCTTTGCAATATCATAAACAGCATAAGTTAACTTAAGGAAATTATAAAACTGTAGCAAGCTGTACAGATATTGCGTTTACCTTGTAAAACATGTTTTATTATGTTTAATTTAAAATAATGATTATACAATAATAGACGAAATCAATCTTTGGGATGTGCTTTGCATGTAGTAAACTAAACTAATAAAAGAACTAAAAAACTAAAAAAATATACGTAGATATATATATATTTTTTCTCTTTTTCTTTTTATTTTGGTATTTTTCCAATTTGTCCTGAAGGACATTTGGTAAAGTGTTATATCTTATTGGTGAGAAAAAAAAAAGAAAGAAAATAAAATAAAATAAAATAAAAATAAATATGGCATGTGAGAGGCTACCCCCAGCGGGGTGCCAGCTTCGTTTTTTCTAAGTTATATCTTTTATGAAGTTACACGTGATGCCAATTTAATGCCGCCATTCTATTGTATAGTCGTTAACGTGACGTCTACAATATATATGTGTAATAATGTCTATAACGTCTCTAATCTATATGTGTAATGTCATGAATAAATGAATTTAAAAAATAAAACTTGTCGAACGTATATATTATCAACAAATAAATTGTGCATGTTGCAATCTTTTACAAAGTAGAAGATTGAATTCACATATATATTTAATAAAATTTTATTATTGTTATAACATTTAAAAATGCTTGACAAAATCGAAAAAATGTTTTATTTATATCAAAAATTAAATTCAAAGTAAATGTTAATTGAGAGAATATTCTGAGGGTAATAATATAATAAAAGATTGTCTCAATATCTGATAAAAAATACAAAAATCCACATAGCCAACTTCAAATAAAAATGTTCGTAATTATTTGTGTGCTATAGTTCTACTTTCTTATATATAATCAACTATTTGATGGATATAGTTCGGTTAAAAAAAATAAAAATAAAACGTTTGTACAAAAACAATATACATATATATATACATATATATATTCGGAAATTCAAATAGTTCACTTTATTCAACACACAACAGTTATACACATATGTTATACTCTGAAGACCTCGTAAACCTACTCGCACGCTCGCTTGTTGTCAACCGACTCTTCCAGATGCTTCTTAACGTCTGCTTATCGGATTTACATGATTTGTCGAATTACTTAATAGAACCTTTAACATTCCTCTTAGTTTACATTCATCCATGACCTAAACCTTTCAAATTTCTCTCTACACAGTGCCTTCGTAAAAATATCCGCAGTATTTTCGCCTGTACTTACTTTAATTATATTTATCTTGTTTTCCTCTAAGCACTCGTGAACGTAGTGGTAATTCATACTTGAGAAATGTATAAAGTGTATCATAATAGTTGTACATAGATATTAGTGAGTTGTATGTAGAAACAGGGTTGATATTTTAAGATGTTCATTTTGCAACGAGCAACAGTGCAGTCTATCTGTTATTATAGTATTATAATTTTAATTAAAGGGAAAGCGCACATTACATTATAATGTTCATAATTTTTGGTGACAAATATAAGTTCTAGATTAATTGTCACTGGGAAGTGGTATTTGTAGCTTATCTCATCAAACAATTGTATTTATTTTATATGTGATTATATATAATTATATGTGATTACATATAATTGTATGCAGTTTGTGGCGAATTAAATATGTAAATAATACTTGCATATAGGCTATTTATAATTCATTAGTAAAATGTTCAGTATTAAGAGAAGAGTGTGCTGTATTTCGTGTCCTTTATTTGTTGATTATATATACGTTCCAAGCAAGGCGGTTGAATACCCGGCACCTCGCTGTATTCTGTAAAAAGACAATAATTCGTAGTCATTTATCAATTTATCATTTATCAATTTGTCATTTATCAATTTGTCATTTATCAATTTTGATGTAGCTTACACTATCGGAGCCTCTTCCATTTCAATGTCTCCTTCTTCCTCCTCACCAGTCGTGATAACATGGATGGGGGCCTGGTGGTCCACCCCCATCCGGCCACGGTCACAAGCTAACGACACAGCGGGGCCCGCTTGTCCACCCACGTCTGCGCCGCTACTGGGGTATCCCGCCCCTGCACCGTAAACTTCATTATTTATATTTTCCGACATATCATCATTATCTTCATCATCATCTTCATCATCTATTTGTTTTATGGCGTATGGTTAACGAGCCATACTCTCGCCTTGGTGCCACTCACTCTTTCGCACCCTACCCCGGTCGGGACCGATGCAGGGTGACGGGGAGCCCCACGTGAAGGTGAGGTGAGTGGTCTTGACAGATATGGGCCCACCAACTTCTCCGAAGTTCTCCGCACCGGATCAGCGATCTGACGGGCGCCACAGCGCCGACCAGCCGCCACCCGACTATAGGTGAACATCAGATACATCGGGGTTTCTCAAGGCATGATGCTACGCACTGAGAACCCATACCCGCCTCGTGCTCCCCATGTGAAGTGTGTATCTATGCAAAGTCCAAGGTATTTGACTTGCCTTGGTATTCATGGTTGCCTTGGTTTCCATGGTATCCACGGTATCCATGGATCTCATATACGCACACAGGCAAAGGCACTTTTTAAATCTGAGAAAAAATTAGGCTAGGGTTGCGTGGGGTTAATAATGGCCATTCGCGCGATCCTGATTGGTCAATACTCGCTCGTGCGCGTTGCTGCTTTTTCGCAAACGGTGCAAGCAGGCTCCGTGCGCTGAGCTCTGTGTTCAGTCGAGTTCAATCGTCTGCCGAAGAAAGTAGCCAGCTGGCGGAAGCTGAAGAAACGTGAAGTGACCTCTCTTCGTCAGAAATCGTCATTATGGGCACGCTCACGATCATCCTTGTATACTGGCTCGAAACTCACATCGGCAGTCGATACCATTGTAAGTAATGTTTTTTGTCAGTTTTCTCACCACTGCTTTTTACTCACCACTGAATCCACCACTGAATTAATGTGTTACAGAGAAATTCTACCCGACTTTACGATGTCTCTCGTATTATATATGTTATATTAATAATATAATTAAGTTTATTAGAGATCGGGCTTACTTTAATTGTTAGAATTTGATCATAATCACTTGCGTTAACTACTAAAATTGTTTTATCGTCTTCTCGTCTTGGTGCCACTCACTCTTTCGCACCCTATCCCGGTCGGGACCGATGCAGGGTGACGGGGAGCCCCACGTGAAGGTGAGGTGAGTGGTCTTGACAGATATGGGCCCACCAACTTCTCCGAAGTTCTCCGCACCGGATCAGCGATCTGACGGGCGCCACAGCGCCGACCAGCCGCCACCCGACTATAGGTGAACATCAGATACATCGGGGTTTCTCAGGGCATGATGCTACGCACTGAGAACCCATACCCGCCTCGTGCTCCCCATGTGAAGTGTGTATCTATGTAAAATCCAAGGTGTTTGACTTGCCTTGTTTGTGTTATTTGCGTGCCGTTCAGGAAGATGTTTGGTGTTATCTGTTTTCTCAATGTGAATGTGATGTGGTTGCATTTGTTAGGGTTAGCTTTGACAATAGTTGACATGTACAGTGATTCACGAACATGAGTTTGGATCTTATTAAATTTACTTTATAATATAACAGTATTTGAATTTATATTTATTTTTTTAAACTCTTTTTAAACAGTTTCTAGGGGTTCAATTTCGAAAAACGCCCAAACACGTGTTCGTTTATTTCTAGTGGAAAGTTTGTACGTCGAATTTCAGGTTTCTAAACTTAGTGGACATAGAGATACGGTTACCCTGTAAAAAATTAGACCTCTTTTTGCCCCTTTGGGATCTGTAGTTTCCATAAATTATTCTTTATTTCATGTCTACATCATAAAAGAAGTATACTGTGCAAATTTTAGGCACACTGGTTTCTAGGCACACTGGTTTGGACTGTGCGATTGACGAGTAGGTCAATCATTTCTGTAACATAGAAAAAGGCATAGAATTTATTATTCTTTATCTTTATATTAAAATAGAATTATACTATTAAGCTTTATGGAATCTATATTAAACACATCAATAAATTAATACAGTAGAGTTGTCATATTTAATCACAAAATAAACCACCTTATAACCCTTATATACACAAGGCACTTATTGCAATTATTCATCGCAAGAATCTCGTAGGCATTCAGACCGCAACCACGAATTACGCCTGGAGCATCTTCGAGAATTGAAAGGGGAATAGAGTTCGATTATTGGACGTTAAATTTACTTAAATTTATTGGCATAGATTCTCCAAAATTCTTTTTTGGTCATTCAAACATGTTTCGATAAATTCCGATCTGGAAAATTATGGAAAATTATATCTATGGAGATGACATATTAAAATTTATATTACCTAACAATATTGGCATTAAATCAGCAGAATTAATAGCAATTCAACTTCTTATAATTGACCAATCAAAAACCACACTATTCTCACCGATAACAGGGATGCTATCACATTTATCAAGTATAGAGATCTGATGATATCGCATTTGATATATTGGAAACAAATCACTCCGTAATTAATGAAGGTGAAACAGTTATTTTTGCATAGATGAATATTCCAATGAATTGGCGGAGAAGATAGCAAAGGACGTTCCTACCTTATTTTTAACAAAAAAGTTTGAAAAATCTCCGATTCAACTGGAACAGCTATGTTTAATCTGAATCGCCAAACGAATGAAATGGACAAACTCAGCAGTCTCGAATGCAGTCGAATTAATAAATAAAGAATTTTTTAACAAGAACGTAGGTCTCAGGAATCTCGATCATCGACACGAAGTTGTATTAAACAGACTTAGAATTGGTCAGACTAAACTTGCACATACAAATCTAATTCTCAAAATCTAATTCGTCAAAACCTAACACTAACCAACGTACGATATCTGTAATTGTCAAATTACCATCAAACACATGTTCTGTAAATTGTCTTAAATACAATTACTCTCGTAACAAATACCAGATCAAAGGAGCTTTAGGTGGAAATCTCAATGGTAAAACTCAAGTTTCACGCGTCTTATCCTTCCTGAAAGGCATGTCCTTATTTAGCGATATTTAACTAGAATATCCTAATAATAATAAATTCCTTTCTGCTAATATTGTTATTATTAGCTATCGCTAATAACCACGTGATGGAGTTGATGCGATGTTAAAACGTGTCTAAACTAAAGAAACTTTTCCATTTATTTTATTATCCTTTTTAGAATGTTTTTTGCATCATTATTTTTTAGAATCAACGATTTTCTATTCAAAGAATTTCTTCAATTTAAGACAATGTGGATCTTTGAGTATTTTCTATTGTCAAAAGTGTTTATTTTATAAACGAGTTGAAATATGTTTGTACCACCTTCTTATTTAATATTTACACTTTGAATAACATTTACAGAATTTACATTGCCCCTAAATTTATTAGTTTTACTGAAAATTCATATTAGTGCTGTTATACTAGTATTATCACAAAACTCTTATCGTTTAATATTAATATTGTTCATTTATTACCATATTTTGATCATTTCACTAGAAAGGATAAGTGCATTTATCTTTCAAATGACCATTTTTGAAATCAACAAAAATTTTCTTAACTTTCTTAACATAACATACTTTCGATCCATCATTAATTCTCTAATTCCTTTTAACCTTTTCACCTTTTCACCTTTTCACCTTTCACCTTTTCACCTTTCACCTGTATACATTTGTATAGATTGGAATTAAATTTAGAAGATTTATAAATCTTTTAATCCATTGTTATTTTTATAATCCTGCTTTCGTGAAAAATTTCCTAGCTTCGAGTCCTCTTATAAGGATTTCTGCATCTTTAAAACGGTGTACTTTGAAGTCATCGTTACTTCGACAATCCTCTCTTCCAGTGCTGTTTAAACTCAAGTTAAATCCAAAGATTTATAAATCCTTCGATGAATTATTACTTTTGCAATGCTCTAGCTTTTTAAAAAGTTTCTCAGACTCAAATTATATTAAAAGAACTTATGAATCTTTCAGATCGTACACCTTCGATCCATCATTAATTCCGTAATCCGCTCTTTCGCGAAACTTTACATTTAGATTCTTATTACATAACAAGAATTTATGAATTCTTAAGATAGTACATCTTTGATCTCTACGAATACACACGTACATATTATTAAAGTTTAACTTTTTACGAACAAGTTTTTACAATAGAAAACTGAGTTTCACAAATAATAACAGACATTTATACAAGTATAGTAATTGAATAGGTGAATAATTGCTGATATGTATAAATTTTCGGTAAAATTTAGTAACAGTGGTCGTTTTCAAAATATTACATTCAAGGTATAAATGTCGAATTGGAGAATAATATAAAACTATATAGTTCATATAAAACATGAAAAGATTCTCTAATTTTTGTTCTTCTCTTTTTTTTTTTTTTTTTTTTTTTTTTTTAAGAAATATTTTTGTATGAAACAGTTTAGTATGAAACAGTTAAAAGGGAATAACCTGACAGATTCAAAGATATGAATCTTTCAAAAATAGATGACAAAAACACAGTAATTTGTAAGGAACGATTAACATTATTTGTAAAATGATCTTGTTAATATTTTTTAACTATCCAAGAAGCTTTAATTATCCAAGAAGTTTTAACTGTCCAAGAAGTTTTAACTACCCAAGAAGCCAAGATTTAGAAGCTCATTTAACTCGAAAATAAAATGACAGTATAATTTTCATATAGAATTGCTTGACAGCGTATTTTTAAATTACTCTTCCATAAATGATAGATAATATGGATTATCATGGTTTTCATCTCAGACCTTCATATATCATTTCAGCCAATTTAGTTGGAATTTCCTCGATATTTTTCTCATTACCATTTCTTTCCATCGTACGATCTTCTAAAATTTTATGAAATTGAAATATTTTGAATCGTTGAGTTTCTATTTCAATAAGATATCGTGCTTTTTTACATATAAACTGCATCAAATTCTTAAAAGAAACAGGAAAAGATATACTGATATACACATTGGAAAATAAAAATCTATTAAATAAGAAAATATTTAAAATACGAAAATTTCATCAAGCTTCTTTACATTCCAATTACGCTATAACGATTTCTTAATCTTTAAAACATTGCAGTTCCGATCCATCGATTCCCTCCTTTAAAATTCAGGTTACTGCATCTCGAAAAATGTATCTCGAAAAATAGATCATTGAGCGGAAGAGGCGCGACGCGTTCTATCGGGGTTTAGAGGCGAAGTAATTTTGTGAAATTTCACGATGGTGCGTGCCCTGACCGCGTTTTAGTCTTGGCATTGGAAACTTTCTCCGGCGATCGAACGGTTCCAGCGGTTTTAAGCCCTGTTCTGGTTGATTTGCGACGCCGAAACTCATCGACCCGACCGATGAATGAGAAAACGATCGGAAACGAATTTGCGCCACCGACGTTGCTTACTAATTTTTCTTTTTTTTTTTCTTTTATTTTGGTTTTTTTACAATTTGTCCTGAAGGACATTTGGTAAAGTGTTATATCTTATTGGTGAAAAAAAAATTAAAATAAAAATAAGTATAGCGTGTGGGTGGCTACCCCCAGCGGGGTGCCAGCTTCGTTTCTTCCAAGTTATATCTTTTATGGCTTACTAATTAGCCTATGAATCGATCGTTGCACTACAAGCTTAAGCATGAAATATAATATAACGTTTGCTATGTTAATCGCTTTCTGTTTTCACTTTAAGAATTTTTCTATACGATCGATCAACAATTTTTCAGTACAGCTCTGAAATGACATTTTTTCTGGAATTATGCTCTTCTCGCAAATGAAATAGTGCATGTGCATCAGCTAGTTAAAATTCTTCTGGTAGAGGCAATAATAACTTATTATTAGTAAGTAATAAATATTAGTACATTTTCGATAACAATTTTAGCTACTTTTTTAATATTCGTAATACTTTTTAAAAAAAACATTTAATTAATGTAATAAAGCATTGGATACTTTATCTAAGGCGAAGCTATTTTGATAGATAAATTTTAGTTTAATGAAAAAGCATTTTTAAATATATATAATTTTTATCCGGATGAAATTTAATTTAGCATTGTCCTGGCAACAATGTGAGATTTGGCTTACATGAATGTTATCTTATAATTCAAATCGTAATACAAAATATTATTATAATTGTATCATCTATAGTTCAGCACAATTATTGAAAGTTTTCAATAAAAATATGTATGTCCTCTCCAACATTTATTTGATCGTTACTTCAATACTTGTTATTTACTATATAAATAATTGTATAGATTATTAAATAATGAAGAATTTAACTGAAGGAAAAGAAAACAAAAGTAACGTAGAAAAATAGTAATTAACATTTCAGTAGTGCAACATAGTGTTCAGCAGAGAAAAAGAAATAGGAAAGGACAGTACCGGTGAAAGTACAGACGACAATACGTATCGAATTAGACTTGTCACCATCCAGTGGCATCCCTACGTTTGTGGAAATACGAACGACGATCACAGATAGAGATGTAAACGAAAGGCCAAAGGCAGCGAGGTCGAATACAAGGAAAGCCATGGTAAAGCCGGAAAATCTGTTGCGTGGCGTCATCAACGCATCAACAATACCAGCAAGTCCTGTCAAACTGGCAACTCCGTCTGCGCACATCTGCAAACTCTGGCCGAAAGACTTATAGGGCGTCAGTAGAACTGTGAAGACCAAGGTAATCAAACCTGAGAAACATTAAAATCGATTTATATTATAATGTGTTTTAGCATGATAACAATTAAAATATGATTCAATTAAGTTTTAATATATAAATGTAAATCGTATATAGAGTTATATAAGTATAATAAGATTACAATTACATAAGTTTAAAATACCAATTAAAAAGCACAAAGTATATGAGATACTCTGATTTGAAAATTTTCTTTAATTTTTTAAATGTGTAAAATTTTAAACAGTCTTCAAAATTAGAAAGCAATCTATATTATTAGGATATTTAAAAAGCTTGGGAAACCTTTTATTGCAAAGAATTATACATGTACATGGTTATCTTAGTTTACTTTCACTTTAGAACTTAATCCTTCTAAAACATAGTAATCAACTTTTTGAAACATTTTTAAATCAATTATGATTCACAATGCAATGTGAAAGATAAAACGTGTGTCTTCTTAAAATATATGAAATTGGTTTAAGAACTCTCTTATTCTACAATGAGACTCACTTTTGTCTCTTATACAAATAACAGAGTACACATGAACATTGAAATAATTGTATTCATTAGAGTGTCGCCAGAAAACATCGAATAACAATGAATTGCAGCGCTGCAATTCTCTACGGTTTGCAAACCCGCGGAAAGAGTTACACAAGTATGACCTTCTAAGTGAAATGTTTTCACTTTTACGCCGATTTCTATGCAGTTTGGAGAAATGTATGCTCGGCCGGTCAATGGAATTCGTGTATTTTTCATGTATAGAAATCCAAACCAATCAAGATACTAAGCATGCTCGTGTTACTTGTTCATGTACTATGTGATAATTTCAAAAATATTTTTCCTTTCTTATCGTAAGTAAATGTTTTCTAATATTATTACGGACTCGATGATCAGAACATCAAGTAATCAAAAATTTAAAGATGCTCCCTTGCAAGAAAAGATTTGAGAAACATTGAAAGACATTGAGAAACAAGAACAGAATGTTAAAGAAATTATTACATTCTTATTGAAAAGCTTTGGCGCTCCTTAATACTAATATTTATAAAATAGTTCAAACTAAATTACCTTCTGTCTTTTATTTAAAATAAGAAAAAGTGATGAAATATATGGAATAGATAATATTTCGGAAAAATTCAATTCGACAGCAGATCGTGATCAATTCGGATAACCAAAGTCCTAGGCTTGATAAAAATATAGATCTTTTGTGATTGTATGTAATAAATTGTTCATATTTAAATAAACTACAGGTTACATTATTATTTAAATAAGTACAGAATTACATAAGGAAGAAATAAATATTGTAATATCTGTTGTTTAATTTTTGTCATATTTGTAACATATAGTAATTATTAAGAGAACTAAATGCTGCTGACGAATAAAAATTAATGTAAAAATCTGATTGAGACATTTTAAAATATTCCTCCTAATAATTAGATAAACTACTTAAAATAATTACCGTGTTTGATATTTGCAAAATAAAGTATTAATTGTAAAAGAAATATCATATTTAGTATGTTACAGCATTTTTGCTGTAATTTTTGTGATATGAACGATTTTGAGAACTAGATTTTCCAGCAAATAATTCCCTAATTGAATGATATAAATATGTATCATTAAACTAAAAATTAAGTAGAGTACGTGTTAAACTAATTTTATAACTGTATCTTGTACTGTATTTTTATAATTTTGTTTTTGATTCTCTTTCTCTCTTTCCTTCTCTCTCTCTCTCTCTCTCTCTCTCTCTCTCTCTATTTGCATTTCATTCATTAAAATATTCAGACTCTTTGATCGAGATATCTTTTCTCCTCATTTCGTAGCAATCAATACGGATTATTATATATCATAAAGGACGACGAATAACAAATGAATCTGTACTTACATGTGTATTTACATGAAATTAAATAACTGATCACTGATCAATGATGACGTTAATTTAATTAATCTGGAATGCGCTATTTGTCGATATTGAAACGGCTGGCAAACACGTTTGCTGTGAATTTGTAATGTTATTACATAATTGGATTAATTCCGATGAAACAGGTTCTTCCTGTCATCCGGATTTTAATCGGTTTTCGGTTATCGAAGTTATCTTGTTATTATTCAAGTATGTAAATAATACGCAAATAATGTGTCGTTGTTGAAAATTAGATTTGTTAAAGAAGATTGATAATTGTACTTTATTTTATAGTATATTGTATGTAATATAGAATCAATTATTCGTTTTTTAATCAATTTTGATGTTAACATTATTTATAAACGTCTAATTAACTTTCTAAGCAATATTATCTTGTCTAAATGGTTAATAATTGCAGAAATTTATTTGAGAACTTGAGACGGAGCTGTTGATAAAAGAAAAAGCTATTACTTTATTGCTGATAAAATTAAATATTTAGTTTTCTAATGTAAAATTTGCATATAATACAACGAAGGAAATTTAACATTTTTGTAGAAAATAACAAGCTTCTCTTTAATGATAATCTAACAGTAATGAATAATATATATGTTTATTAAATTTATTGTCTACTTAATTTTATTATTAATTTAAGAAATCTTGGAATAATTATCGAAGTAATACATGTGTATACAAAATTATATTCAAACGTAGATTCTATTGTAGTGGAAATCAAATACGCATCCCAAGTATGTCTACTTTCCCTTGTTATACACGCGCCATTTAATTATTTGTTTCTAATATCTTGTTCGTACGTCACTTACGTTGCACAATCCTTTGGGAAATATTTTTACTCTACGTATACTGGTATCATTTTAAAAATTGCTTTGCATAAAATATAGAATATATATAATATATCAATTTTTATATTACATATTACGTATAAAATATATAATATATCATATAGAAATGCTTGTATATAATTCGATATAATTAGTTGTATATACCATAACGAGTTTTACTTCTGTTCCTTTCTACAATATAGGATTTAAAAACGTATTTCCTGTACCTCGAAGATTTTATAGATTGTTATAGAACAGCTTTCAGATTATTGTTTCGAGTAATAATCATACCATTGAACAAATTTTTCTATAGCGCGTTCCAATCTATTTTGTTATCACAGAGTTCAATAATTCCAGAAGTTACTTTCTGATATCAATCACTTCTGCAAATTTATCATACTCTTCAAATAAACATTGATATACCGATAAATCTCTAAAAGTAAAACTACGTTTATAATAGTACATTAGTACTTTATCCAGAATAATTATACGCTTTCACGAAAGTATTTCAACACTTATTGCAAAGAACTTTTATGTCCATATTGTATGTTGAAAGTCATTAACATTACAAGATGCCACTATCAGTATTATATCGAATAAATTTGAAACCAATCTAGAAATGTACATAGGAGTTACAAGATATTTATCGTGAACATGCATTTAGTAAAAACTTAGTATACAACATGAAACTATCTTAAGCATATAATAAGTAAGCATTAAATATGGTGCCGCTGAATATTGACGCTTATTAATATAATGGATAATGTTATTGAACGCTTAAATACTTTTCTGGTCTTTGTGAAATATAACTTGGGTATTCAGAAACAGGAAGCGACTTGCGATGTCGATAACGTTTTCATATGCTGTTAAGGTGGGGATCGCTAATTATTTTTTAATTTTAACCTTTTGGTTATTATCAAAAAAAGTTTACACAAAAGAACGTACTTTTCGCATACCATTTATATTTAATAGAGCGTGAATAACCGAGACCTTTTTTCCCAGGTAACCCAAGTAATCTACATTTAACCCAGATCCAACTTAAACTAATTTCGAAATAAATTAAATTAGATTTAGGTCAGGTCAGATCAGACATTTTTTAAGGTGGAAATCGCTCCTTCGCCTATCCTTTTACTTATTGATGCTACAATATCAAAATATAAAATAAATTTCAAACAAACTTTTTTTGATAATAACTTTTTAATAATCTGTGACCCGCAACTGTATGAAACCTTTACAAAACTACCCGAGGGGATGACTTCGGCAACATATTAAAAAATATCATTTAATTGCCATATATATATATATATATATTCCCAGATCTAAGAAACTCATTTCGAATTAATTTAAATTAGATTTAGGTCAGGTCAGGTCAGATCAGACATTTTTTGAGGTGGAAATCGCTCCTTCGTCTATCCTTTTACTTATTGATGCTACAATATCAAAATATAAAATAAATTTCAAACAAACTTTTTTCGATAATAATTTTTTAATAAACTGTGACCCGCAACTGTATGAAACCTTTACAAAACTAACCCGAGGTGATGACCTTGGCAACATGTTAAAAAATATCATTTAATTGCCATACATATATATCCTAGATTTGTTTCAAATTTTACAAATATAATCATGATAAGCGAGATTGCCATTTATAGCCAATACTAATTAAAAATCCAAAATGTTTCGTATAGCACATATAAATACAGTAACACACATATATTCTTAAACGTGTCTATAGGTGTGCGAATATTTTTTTGAGCCTGTGTACTTCAACCTGATCATATATGAAATATGAAATAATTTTTCAAATGATTATCCATAAATGTGTCAAAAATAGACTTACCAATAAAGCTTTCGAGCATCAACAAAAGGAAGTAGCGCCTACTAGCAGACATGTTGCACAGTCTTGACCACCAGTGGGATCTTGGTAGTTCTTGTTCTCCTCCACTCTCAAGGGCAACAAGCAGCTCGGTCGCTCGCCTCACCGTCGAACTATTATGCCTTGAACTCGATACGAATATCTCCTGCGAGTTCGACAAATCACTAATATCATCTCGACACGTAAACGTAAGAATCATCATCTTCCACGTCTCTTAAATCCTTCATTGGAAACATCATATTGCCTCTTCCTTGAAGTTTCTTTACTATGCAACGTTCTATATTACTATTGTTAGTTTTATTTTATATATTTATACATATATTTATTATTATTGTTATTTATTACATATTTATTATATATATATATGTCGGAGATGAAAGGACAGGATATGTTCAATATCGGCTATCGGAGCCTCTTCCATTTCAATGTCTCCTTCTTCCTCCTCACCAGTCGTGATAACATGGATGGGGGCCTGGTGGTCCACCCCCATCCGGCCACGGTCACAAGCTAACGACACAGCGGGGCCCGCTTGTCCACCCACGTCTGCGCCGCTACTGGGGTATCCCGCCCCTGCACCGTAAACTTCATTATTTATATTTTCCGACATATCATCATTATCTTCATCATCATCTTCATCATCTATTTGTTTTATGGCGTATGGTTAACGAGCCATACTCTCGCCTTGGTGCCACTCACTCTTTCGCACCCTACCCCGGTCGGGACCGATGCAGGGTGACGGGGAGCCCCACGTGAAGGTGAGGTGAGTGGTCTTGACAGATATGGGCCCACCAACTTCTCCGAAGTTCTCCGCACCGGATCAGCGATCTGACGGGCGCCACAGCGCCGACCAGCCGCCACCCGACTATAGGTGAACATCAGATACATCGGGGTTTCTCAAGGCATGATGCTACGCACTGAGAACCCATACCCGCCTCGTGCTCCCCATGTGAAGTGTGTATCTATGCAAAGTCCAAGGTATTTGACTTGCCTTGGTATTCATGGTTGCCTTGGTTTCCATGGTATCCACGGTATCCATGGATCTCATATACGCACACAGGCAAAGGCACTTTTTAAATCTGAGAAAAAATTAGGCTAGGGTTGCGTGGGGTTAATAATGGCCATTCGCGCGATCCTGATTGGTCAATACTCGCTCGTGCGCGTTGCTGCTTTTTCGCAAACGGTGCAAGCAGGCTCCGTGCGCTGTGCTCTGTGTTCAGTCGAGTTCAATCGTCTGCCGAAGAAAGTAGCCAGCTGGCGGAAGCTGAAGAAACGTGAAGTGACCTCTCTTCGTCAGAAATCGTCATTATGGGCACGCTCACGATCATCCTTGTATACTGGCTCGAAACTCACATCGGCAGTCGATACCATTGTAAGTAATGTTTTTTGTCAGTTTTCTCACCACTGCTTTTTACTCACCACTGAATCCACCACTGAATTAATGTGTTACAGAGAAATTCTACCCGACTTTACGATGTCTCTCGTATTATATATGTTATATTAATAATATAATTAAGTTTATTAGAGATCGGGCTTACTTTAATTGTTAGAATTTGATCATAATCACTTGCGTTAACTACTAAAATTGTTTTATCGTCTTCTCGTCTTGGTGCCACTCACTCTTTCGCACCCTATCCCGGTCGGGACCGATGCAGGGTGACGGGGAGCCCCACGTGAAGGTGAGGTGAGTGGTCTTGACAGATATGGGCCCACCAACTTCTCCGAAGTTCTCCGCACCGGATCAGCGATCTGACGGGCGCCACAGCGCCGACCAGCCGCCACCCGACTATAGGTGAACATCAGATACATCGGGGTTTCTCAGGGCATGATGCTACGCACTGAGAACCCATACCCGCCTCGTGCTCCCCATGTGAAGTGTGTATCTATGTAAAATCCAAGGTGTTTGACTTGCCTTGTTTGTGTTATTTGCGTGCCGTTCAGGAAGATGTTTGGTGTTATCTGTTTTCTCAATGTGAATGTGATGTGGTTGCATTTGTTAGGGTTAGCTTTGACAATAGTTGACATGTACAGTGATTCACGAACATGAGTTTGGATCTTATTAAATTTACTTTATAATATAACAGTATTTGAATTTATATTTATTTTTTTAAACTCTTTTTAAACAGTTTCTAGGGGTTCAATTTCGAAAAACGCCCAAACACGTGTTCGTTTATTTCTAGTGGAAAGTTTGTACGTCGAATTTCAGGTTTCTAAACTTAGTGGACATAGAGATACGGTTACCCTGTAAAAAATTAGACCTCTTTTTGCCCCTTTGGGATCTGTAGTTTCCATAAATTATTCTTTATTTCATGTCTACATCATAAAAGAAGTATACTGTGCAAATTTTAGGCACACTGGTTTCTAGGCACACTGGTTTGGACTGTGCGATTGACGAGTAGGTCAATCATTTCTGTAACATAGAAAAAGGCATAGAATTTATTATTCTTTATCTTTATATTAAAATAGAATTATACTATTAAGCTTTATGGAATCTATATTAAACACATCAATAAATTAATACAGTAGAGTTGTCATATTTAATCACAAAATAAACCACCTTATAACCCTTATATACACAAGGCACTTATTGCAATTATTCATCGCAAGAATCTCGTAGGCATTCAGACCGCAACCACGAATTACGCCTGGAGCATCTTCGAGAATTGAAAGGGGAATAGAGTTCGATTATTGGACGTTAAATTTACTTAAATTTATTGGCATAGATTCTCCAAAATTCTTTTTTGGTCATTCAAACATGTTTCGATAAATTCCGATCTGGAAAATTATGGAAAATTATATCTATGGAGATGACATATTAAAATTTATATTACCTAACAATATTGGCATTAAATCAGCAGAATTAATAGCAATTCAACTTCTTATAATTGACCAATCAAAAACCACACTATTCTCACCGATAACAGGGATGCTATCACATTTATCAAGTATAGAGATCTGATGATATCGCATTTGATATATTGGAAACAAATCACTCCGTAATTAATGAAGGTGAAACAGTTATTTTTGCATAGATGAATATTCCAATGAATTGGCGGAGAAGATAGCAAAGGACGTTCCTACCTTATTTTTAACAAAAAAGTTTGAAAAATCTCCGATTCAACTGGAACAGCTATGTTTAATCTGAATCGCCAAACGAATGAAATGGACAAACTCAGCAGTCTCGAATGCAGTCGAATTAATAAATAAAGAATTTTTTAACAAGAACGTAGGTCTCAGGAATCTCGATCATCGACACGAAGTTGTATTAAACAGACTTAGAATTGGTCAGACTAAACTTGCACATACAAATCTAATTCTCAAAATCTAATTCGTCAAAACCTAACACTAACCAACGTACGATATCTGTAATTGTCAAATTACCATCAAACACATGTTCTGTAAATTGTCTTAAATACAATTACTCTCGTAACAAATACCAGATCAAAGGAGCTTTAGGTGGAAATCTCAATGGTAAAACTCAAGTTTCACGCGTCTTATCCTTCCTGAAAGGCATGTCCTTATTTAGCGATATTTAACTAGAATATCCTAATAATAATAAATTCCTTTCTGCTAATATTGTTATTATTAGCTATCGCTAATAACCACGTGATGGAGTTGATGCGATGTTAAAACGTGTCTAAACTAAAGAAACTTTTCCATTTATTTTATTATCCTTTTTAGAATGTTTTTTGCATCATTATTTTTTAGAATCAACGATTTTCTATTCAAAGAATTTCTTCAATTTAAGACAATGTGGATCTTTGAGTATTTTCTATTGTCAAAAGTGTTTATTTTATAAACGAGTTGAAATATGTTTGTACCACCTTCTTATTTAATATTTACACTTTGAATAACATTTACAGAATTTACATTGCCCCTAAATTTATTAGTTTTACTGAAAATTCATATTAGTGCTGTTATACTAGTATTATCACAAAACTCTTATCGTTTAATATTAATATTGTTCATTTATTACCATATTTTGATCATTTCACTAGAAAGGATAAGTGCATTTATCTTTCAAATGACCATTTTTGAAATCAACAAAAATTTTCTTAACTTTCTTAACATAACATACTTTCGATCCATCATTAATTCTCTAATTCCTTTTAACCTTTTCACCTTTTCACCTTTTCACCTTTCACCTTTTCACCTTTCACCTGTATACATTTGTATAGATTGGAATTAAATTTAGAAGATTTATAAAGATAATTTTTAAATAAAGATAATTTTAAGAACCATGATAAGATATATGCATAAGAATATAATATAAATTAAGTTAAGAGTATTCTTTAAAATTGATATATTGTGTTCACATGCAAGTAATGTACATATGTAATGCCATAGCATATAACGTTTAAATTTAAAACAGAGTGTAGAATTAATGATCGAAAATCGTATAATGTAGTAAGTCTTATTGTAATAAAAATAAATGATATTAACAATTAATATGATAATATTACCATTTAATAAATGTACATTGTTCAAGCTAAATTAGTCGCTAATAATCTTGCAGTCGATGTAATGTCAATGCAGTCACTGTTATCGTTATTCTGCTATCAATACAAATTATAATGTAATCGAATCATTTTTAAACCAATCGTATTTCGTTAGATATTTAACAAGATTAAAGAAAAAATAAAATAATCGTTATTGACTAGCATTGTATATTAAAACTAGCTCATAAGCTTACAAGTGTTGGGACACTTTGATCGATCTGTAGTAATAATATACAGTGGTACGCGAAAAAGTATTTGAACACTCACCGTAGAGAACTTTTATGTCTATATTTTGTGTCAGTGTATATAAGATACTTTGAAATTTTATTAAGATACTGTAATAAGATACGACCAAAAGAAAGCAGTCTGAAAACGCGTATAAGCAAGTTACAAGATATTTACACATATTGGATTTACACATATAATATTCAGTATAACAATCAGTATACAGCAAAAGTAATTAAGTGTTATAATAGAATAAATGGTTTTGTGCTCTCTGCGAGATATAATATTGTACTTCTACTAAATATCTTGTCAATAGTATACGTACTATTCCCAGAATTGTTTCAAACTCTACCAATATAGTCGTGATAGTCGAGTTTCGTAACAATACCAATGAAATTTCATAATGCTTCGCGCAATATACATACTATGTTCACAACAGGTGTCCACAAGTTTCGAATGCTTTCTGCACAAAGGATTGGGATTATATATAATATATGTGTGGCAGTTTTTTTTTTTTTTTTTTTTAGTATAACATTAGATTGATATAAATTATTTCACAACGCTGATTAGTATTTTTGCATTAAATTTCAAAATTTCAAAATCGTTACGTCATTTTGTTGTTTTTCTTAAATTAAGTAATTTATTAATTAGGATTAAGGATTCTTCTAAGAATAGCATACGCGCATTTTTCACTAAATTATCGCAAAAAAAAAAAAAAAAAAAATTTCGAAAATTCTTTTCCTATCTAATTTATTATATCGCAAAATCAAATCTTGCAGTACAGAATAACAACTTGTTCAGATCACTTCAAACATGCAATACTTTCAATGTCGGCTTACAAACGTTTTCTACTGTGAATTTATCCCGCTGTCAAAATTAATATACTCTACAGGGTATTATTATTACTTAACAAAAAATTAAAATTATTTTACAAAACTCAATCTAAACTAATTATTAGTGACCAATTAAAATTTCCTTGCAACGATTTCCGTCAGTAATTTTTATATTTCATATAATAACAGCTAAACTAAACCTTCTTATAGTAGTTCACTTAAACAAGAATTTGTCAATTATTAACAACAACTTCATTAACTTCTCAAACCTGTAAATTTCTAGTTTCACAATTCACTAAAAAAATAAATATCATATTTATAACCGAAAAAACTTCGTGCCTGTTGAAATTAACATTTCACAGGACGACGATTATCTGATTTAACAAAATCTTTCTACCGATAAACCTTTTTTTCAATATAATTCACTAGATTATAATAAGCCAACATCTTTTTCTTTCTTATTCAACAGTGTACATAGTTGTTAAAATCAAAATTATAAAAGAAAATCTCTTATCGTTAAACAACCTACAAGTTAGAAGCAAAATTTGACGTGATTTAATTTTTTGGCTTAAAACGTTCCCAACGATCAGAAATCTCTTCTGCTAAAAAAATTTTCTCTTTCAAAACGAGCGACCATTCTACTTGATTTTCTCTGTCAGAACGATCATCCGCCAATCAAATATCATTCGTCGGCAAATTAACTATCGCACGATTCCGTCACCTTCGAACTCAGCCTCGAATAAAATCGCCCGATCTTCACAAACGAATCATTTCTTCGTCAGAAAAATCTCTCACTATCTGAACGACTCGTCGAACGATTCATCAAAAGATGGCAGCGTCAGAAACATTGAAACTGTCGCGGCGCTTGGAAGTTTCGGATTGTCAACTGATAGAAAAAAATCTTTCTTTTTCGAATGTTGGAAAATTGGAAAATTGAATTTTAGCAACGAAATATCGCATTTTAAAACATGGCGCGCTTGTAGGTTGCAGATAAAGTTGTGAAAGGCTCGTGAATATACGTACCAGATAGATGTAGCTGTTCGAAGTTGCTGGTTGATAGGGCCGCAAGGAATCGTAACACGCCTCACTGGTCGAAAGTCACGCATATAATTGCATATAAATGCAAATAAATGCGTATAGATGCGTATAGATGTTGCGGATGCGCCTGGTCCAGATCGCAGTCAGATGCTGAGACCGTGAAGCCAAGGGATGAGAGCTCGACTGGTGGTGATGTTCTTCTATGAC
The DNA here is from genome assembly GCF_905332965.1 of Bombus pascuorum. NCBI lineage: Eukaryota > Metazoa > Arthropoda > Insecta > Hymenoptera > Apidae > Bombus > Bombus pascuorum. The sequence goes on along the minus strand of NW_026869765.1, from coordinate 160,580 downwards.
CGCCTTCTTCAACACCCAATCGCTGACTGAAGTCGGAGCGTTGTTGGCTCGAAGAGGACAACTCGCAACTGCTGTCTTCTCGCTCGGGATAGCTCGTGACTACAACACTCCACGCACCTTTCTGCGCCCTTTTATACTTTTCCATCAAAGTATAACCCCTGGTGATTGCCCCCCACTATTCCGACCCCCTCTCCGTACAATAGCCGTCGTTCTTTCCACCATGGAACACCCCTAAAATTGCTCAACGACCGATCAGAAATCCTTGCGCGATACGTGGTTCGCTGGCAGCGTGCGCGCGTGTCGAGGGCGGGAACTAAAGGTTTGCGCCTGCTTGCTTTCCATTTTAATTACGCTTGCAAATTAGGCTAAGCATGTCTGTGAGTTCTTTATGTAACTTAAAAACGGAACGCCCTACGCATAACATATATAAATATGTAAAATATTTTTCGTAGAGTACTTGAGATATTTAAACGAAATAAATCGCTATTTTCGTTTCATTTTTTTAATCGAGTACACAAAGATAGGAAATTGCACAAAAATCCGTTTATCCTAATTATTATATATCAAAGCGTGTAGTTTGAGATTAAACGGACATTATTCGGCTCGTTCGATGCGAAACTGATTGATTTGATTCTGTGCTGAAAATTCGCGGCAATTCCTTGGTTTTTAGCGATCTATAAGTAAAAATAGAGAAATTGCTTTTTTTAGTTTCTTTTTTAAAGTTTCTTAAAAGTTGCTTGCTCAGGTCAGAGGAGAACGCGTACAAATAATATTATAAATTCTACAATTTGAGGAAATTCTATAATGTGATAAAAATATTTGTACGTTCTAAAATATTAAACTTGCTGCGCTCTTTGAATTTTTGCATCTTTTGTTTAAATGCATAAAAACTTCAACGCACTCAATTTAATTAATCTGATATTAAACATATCAACAATGATTCTTTTATTTTATCTTCAGTCTTACAAACTGATAATGATTAAATGATGGGAAAATGCGACAGAATTGCTAATGATTTAAAAAAGTAGTAGGTAAAACAGATAAAACACGTTATTATACATATTTATAAAGAATTGGAAATCTATAATAAGATCTTCCAAACACAGTCGTTTTAATCAAATTTTGTATTTATCTTAGTTGTACAAAAAATTATATCCCGTCTTCATCGAAGCTATTGCGATTATCGTATTTAAAGATTTCAATATTTTCAATTTTCAATCTTTAATTTATGTTTTAGATCGACCAACTTTGTCGAAAACTTTATCGAGTTATGTAGAAATCTGAACTGCTACGAGAAAAGTAAACTAGAATTCAATGTTGATCTATAGTTATAGCTAAGAAACTTCATTTTTATTGGTACTGATTTTAACATTTACTTTCGTTAAAGGTGACTATAGTCTGTCATTATTCAACGCTAGCTGAATGCGAAAGGTGTAACTCATAGTAAGGAAAAGATTAAGGTCTTAACTCTATGTTCTGATGTATTATGGTTCTAGATGCTAGATGCAGTTGTTCAATGCCATGCATTATTTGTCATCGTGTTCTTTCGAATTAATATATATTATTTTTCTGAAAGCTTTTTCGTTCACGGATTTTTCTAAATTTTCTAAATTCTATATACGTTTCTATATTATTATAAATTTTACGAATCTAACAATCCATATTTATTCAATTGCTTTTAATTAATATGGAGAATCAGTTTCCTTAATAAACTGTATTGTCTGTACAATTTATTTTTGGAATTTAAGTCCGATGACCGATAAATTTTTTCAATTTTTAAATAAGTATTTCATATATTCTTGCATACGATTTGTATTTTCCATGTTTTTCTAAACGAAATTTCCCATAAATGCATAAACATCCATAATCTAGTAATTAATAAATAATATCTTTTAGTATATTAATAATTATATTAATTATCAATTTCCTAATTAAAATTAACTGACTAATCAAAATATAATTAACCTGGCTGAATACCCTGAGCTAATTTTGATTGTTTATTTATTATTTACCTTAAGGGAATAAAATAAAAAACTAAAAGTATAAAATAAAAATAGAAACGTTAATAAAATAAGATAAGAAATGGTGGTTTAGACGATGTGATATGCATGAGAGATATATTTTTTCATGAAAGAATATAGATGTAATATATTGTCAAATAAAATTATTATTACCTATATAAATTAATCGAAACTTGCTTCTCAATCTTTTCTTGTATAAATGTATGTATAAACATTTATTTAGAAGGAGAATCCCTTTTTCCTAAGGATCAAGTATCAAATTCAAATAAATAATGATAGTAATAAGTAATGAAAACGCAATTTCAAATATCAAAATAAACAAATTGATCGCAGTACCACTAACAGCACAATTTCTTGAAACTTTATAAAATTGTACAATTTGAGCGAAAGGGGAAATAGCGACGGAAAAAATACTATGCAAATCCTTCAAATTTCCTTTCGTAATCACAATGTTGCGAAACGGAATTGAATGATATAAATATTAAAACAATTTTATATACCGCTCGATATTAACAATAAGTTTATTCCTTTGATAATCGAAAGTTTCTGAACTTTTTTCTAAGCTTTTTCTTAAATGTGATAACTTTTTACCTCTGATTTTACCTTTATCTCTATCTGCAAGTATGAAACCGAAATTGGCCAATAGATGGCCCTAGCTGTTCGTCTCACGAACATTTTCCGCTTACACCAATTCAAGTTTCATAGAACAGCGTAGTTCGTAATAGCGTTGAATATGTCGAATTTTATGCCTGGAAACTACGATTTGCGAACAGCATTGATTTTCTGTTCACATTTGAAGAAAACTGCTGCAGAATCGCATCGAATGCTTGTCGAAGCTTACCGGTCAGGTAAATTATCTTGGTAAATCACATTGCTGTGAGTGCTTTAAAAAATTCAAAAGTGACAATTTTGACGCTAGGAACGAATGACGTGGAAGATCACGGAAAAAGTTTTAAAACAGCGAATTTCAAGCATCGTCGGACGAGGATAACGCTCAAACGCGACAACAACTCGCTGATCGATTGAACGTGACACGAGAAGCATACGTTTGAAAGCCAGCAGGAAAACGGAAGAACCACTTGCGAAATGCTGCTCGCTGGATACAGAAGAAAATCATTTCTCCACCGAATTGTGACTGGCGATGAAAAGTCGATATATTTTGAGAATCCTAAGCGTGAAAGATGACGAGCAGCTGCAGAACACCAGAACCATCAACATCGACTACAAGACCAAATTCGTTTGGTGGGATAAGAAGGGTGTGATATATTACTAGCTGTTAAAACCTGACGAAACCGTTAATACCGAGCGCTGCCGGCAACAAACGATCGATTTGAAACAAGCTTTGCGCGAAAAACGAGCAGAATATGAAAAAAGGCAACACAATACTTCGAATAAAATATTTTTAATCATTTTCATACAATAAACGTGTATTTTCTATATAAAAATTCCGGTTTCATGTTTGCATACCTGCATGTTTCATGTTTGGTAGAATACATTTTTTAAACTTTAAATGTGCGTTTTTAAACTGCGATATATGAAATCTTTTCAATTGAGAATCAGTTTTCTAAAACTGTTTTATTCAGACCGTTTTCTATCTTTTTAAACTGTTTCTATCCAATTATTTAAACTCCTATCTAATCGTCTAATTATTTACGATACCTAATTCTTTCACAAGACTTCTTTGACCAATGCAATTGTTTTTACCTTTCTTTTGTGGTTGAATGAGAAAGTTTTTAAAGCATAACTGATCATAGATACGACCTGTGCTTTCCAATTCAGATTAAAGTTGTTAATAGTATTAATTTTCTTATAAAGAAAATTTTTGTATCTTTAAATTTCTTATATAAATGAATATAAGCGTCTACAGTGTAGTTATCAAATTCCCATTGTTTAGCACACAATTTGTAATTTTGTTCTGATTGCCCTAAAGCAGTATCCATCCATAAGCACGTATTGATTTCTAGGGCTTGCCCTTCGTGCGCATGTGATATTTCAGGCAAATACACGTGCTTATCTTCATGATCGCGTTATTAGTGAGCAGTCGTATTATAATTTACCAGCCACGCATTATACATATTCCTTAATTTTGAAAAAAGTTTAAAGACTTCAAGAAGTCTACACGTTTATATCTCGATCGCTACAGCAAATATTATTATTTATTATATATTATTTGCAGAAAGAGAGGAATGTGTTTTTCGATCAAATATGGGAGCATATACATCAGAAAATTTAGTCCAACGTAAAACCAGAGAAAATTAATACCGCTGCAAAACCAATACACGTAATCCTCTCAGATATTAAACCGCCAATGTAATTTATTTTTGCTCCTCGCTACTTTTAATTTAGTTTTTATCTTTCCGCTAAATTTTATAAGATTTTTCATAAATTTTCATAAATTTTCACAAGTCTAATTTCCATATGTGCATAGTATTATAATATTTATACGTATCTAATATTTGCGTATTATTTTTCTATATTATATTATATTATATTATATTAATAAATATTTTTACGTTATCCCTTTTATACGTATACACCTGCTAAATACTATAAAAAATACTACACTTTGAATGTTTCAAATATTTGTATATCGTCTCTTCAATTTTTACGTCTTTAAAATTGAACATTATTGATTATGACATTATTTCCTATTATATCCTATTATGGAAATTGTTAATTTTAGAGTCATCATTCTTATGGATCTGAATACATTTCTATGTGTACATTATTTTCGTTATAGTCTCCCTATTATCGTATTACAATAGACAGATCCATTGGTTATAAGTTAGACATATACGTACATTTTGCCTGTTTATTCTTTCTAATTTCAAATCTTAGTGCACAAATTGCAGATTTTTCGTATCTGTAGTCAATGATTGACCGGATTTGAAAGTAGTATATAAAAACTGACTGTTGCAGTTTTTCAGCAATGTCATATGATTCTTACAATATGACGACCAGATGCGTAAGTAGATGTGTAGAAAAAAAGATGAAAATAGTATAATAAATAGGAACAAGTTATATACATATATAGACAATATATACACTATACATATATATATATATATATATATATATATATATTGCTCTCAACTGTTACAAAGACTTCGCGATATCAATGCTAGTAATATTTACTTATATTTTTATAATTATCGATAAATGTACTACAGAAATTTCGAACCACGCGAATAAGTGAACGCAAAAGAAAAGAAAAAAGAAGAAAAAAAGAAAAAAAGAAATTTTTTCAGGAAGTACCGAACCCTCTGATAATTCCTGTAAAATTCTTCCGTAATTCAACACTCACTTGTAAAATTCTACCGTAATTCAACCCTCACTGTGTTGCTTCCTACGCGCGGATAGAAGCTGGAGGATGCGCAAACGCGGTATGGATGACGGAAGGGGGAAGTTATCGATCGTCCGCCGCAAACACGGTCGAGGAGGCACGCTTCAAAAGAAACGTCCAAGCTACTGATGTTTAGAATAGTTGCGAAAGAACGTTTATGCAATACCTTAAGGACTAGAGACGACATTCTTTCGCTTTACCGACCATAACAGAGCCGATCCTCTTCTGTCGAAGATTATACATTCCGTGAATCGACGAGCTGGCCATCGTTGTAATTTTGTTCTGATTGCCCTAAAGCAGTATCCATCCATAAGCACGTATTGATTTCTAGGGCTTGCCCTTCGTGCGCATGTGATATTTCAGGCAAATACACGTGCTTATCTTCATGATCGCGTTATTAGTGAGCAGTCGTATTATAATTTACCAGCCACGCATTATACATATTCCTTAATTTTGAAAAAAGTTTAAAGACTTCAAGAAGTCTACACGTTTATATCTCGATCGCTACAGCAAATATTTTTCTGTTATCGGTTCATTATCATTTACGCTTTCTAAGAAAATATATTTTCTTAGAAATGTTGTTTAACTTGCGTCATGCGTCCTTCATTCGCACGATCCATTAGGAGCGTTTCAATAAGGATTATTCCTAAATTCCAAACATTCCCTCTTCCTCTAGAATGTGCGCTCTTTTTGCGTGGAACACGCTATCTCTCGTGTGTATCACGATATCATGCGCATCTTCCGCATTTGCCTGAGCGAACTTTCACAATTGATGGATCTGTTTTACGAACGTCAATCTGCCACACTGGGTGAAACTAAAACCTCATAATTCTAACAGGTCAGATTATTGTTAACCTTTCACCTTACCGGTCTTCGTAAATTTATTTTGCAACTTTACTCTCTCTGCTCTTATATTTTACTATTTTACTGAACAGCAAAAAACTCTGACTACGTAATAAAAAACTGAAAAAGGTAATACAAATACTAGGATTATAATATCAATATGAAATATATTTCTCTACTGCTTTTTAAAACATCAATCTGATCTATAATATATGCAGACCTCATAACGTAAACTTTCCTTAATATCGTATTATACCTAATGTACCTGTTGTGTCATTTCAAATTTCTACAGTAGCGATTTGTAATTTCATCTATTTATGTTTGAAAAACAATAACTTTACAAGTTGAGAGAACAATGTATCCGTAATTGTAACGAAGAGCGTTCAAAGTAATGTGCGAAATAATTTCATCATGAAATCAAAGGAAAGTTCTTTGTGCAGCTCAACTCTGTGTTATTTAATTAAATTAAAATAACATACATCGTGGAATAATATCTATAAAAGCTGTAGTATACTTGCTAATATCTTCAAAACAGCATTCAATCAGCTGTTCCTGTTTCATTTCATATATTTAAGTAAATCTGTATTTCAATTAACACGATAAAAGAACCAAATACTAAAAAAAAAAAAAAAAAAAAAAAAATATTATACCTCGTATCTTTTATACTATTTTTGCATACGTTGCTAAAGGTGTATTCTTTACATTTTTGTATGTTTAGCTTTTTCATAAACGTATAAAAACCAACCAACGAATAGAACAATGCTACGCAGTTCTCGCTTACGATACGTCTAGCAACAAAAAATTTCACTTCAATATTTTACGCGCACGAAACATTTTTGGAATCAGACAATCGAGATCGCTCATTCACAATAAAGCCCTTCCTCCTGACAGGAGATCGTTACGTTACGTGTTGCACGCTCATCTTATGGTATTAAACTCGGCTCGCTTATGCCTCCCTTCATGTTTATGTATCAAAGTGATCCGTAGGCAGTTTACGCACGAATGTATAATTCATTCTATGTGTATACATTGCTTGGAGTTAGCCGTTCTCTTGCGAAACCTTCTTCCGAGACAATCTCGAGGGCGTGAACATTGGCCAAAATCGCTTCGTAAACGCGATGGGCCAATCAAAAATCAATTTTGCTCGAGAAACATGCCCGAACGATTTGCAATAAATCTAATTTTTCGTGTTTTACGCGATCGTCGAAGACATTTTTTTTATATTTAGTTTTATTTTATATTGTTTATCACCAATGAGATATAACACCAAATTACCAAATGTCCTTCGGGACAAATTGTAAAAACCAAAATAAACTAAAAAAAAAAAAAAAAAAAAAAAAAAAAGAAGATATCAGATAATTCGCAATCTTCGGTACAGCTTTAATATGCGTAGGAATTGCGTGGGGGATTTATTAAGCTTTCCTTTGAATTCAATAGGCAGCTTATATTGTTTGACAGACTTCCCCTTTGTTGAGTTACTGGATACTGATACATTTAGCGAATGCCTATAAATTTTGTATAAATATCCACGGTGTAGGTGTTTACGATGATGATATCAATGAATGATAATACGATAATATGATATTGTTTTGTTTGATTCTGGGAACTGTAAGTGGGGAAAATATTGGGCAAACTGAGAACATTATCGTAGCAGTTCAAACGAAATTTTATTTCTGTTTTAAAAATTAACGATGGCGATAGAAGTTTATATGAATTAATATTGGAGAAATACTGGCAATACCGGTTTATAGTGAATATTGTATGTTGATGTTTATATTAAAAATATGAACGTTCACATAATGGTATTTAAATATAATATAATAATATAATATAAATATAAGTATTGAATACAAGCATCGTTAGAAATTAATTAACGGAGGAATGTTAAATATTATGTTCCGTTAAAATTAAATTAATTGTAATTGGGGATTTAAAATAAAATAAAATGAATTAATTCATTTACTGTTTATAAATTTCATTTTTCTTCTACATAGAAAAGAATATACTTCTATAGTTATGTACTAACATTTTAAGAGGCACCACATCTATATGCGTTTCAATCTCATTTCCGTAATATCATGGAATATATCATGTCGGAAATGAAAGAGCACCCGGGCTTCTCCTTTGGAACTCTTTAGAAAATCCTCAATACTTTAATCTCTATAAGTTAACCCGATTATAATTATCTGAGATCTGTGCTAATGAGGTTGGGGGCTCGAGGCGACAACTAGTCGTCCAATGTAGCCGCGGAGGACTCGCTATAAATCTTAGGGACTTAGTTAACTAAGGTTTAACTAACTTTAAACGGGCAAACAGTCTTTATTCTAACAGTCCTTAAATCCACCACCCACTACAAGAAGGTACGGGAAATCTGCTTGTCTTATTAATGAAGCTTCCCGCCAGTAATTTTCTCTCGAGGGTGACTAGCATCTTTCTCTAACCACCAACTAGAAATTAACCAATTAATATAGGAACGTCCATTTCCCTGACTTTCCGAGCGAAGGTTTTCCTCGACGAATCTGATAATCTCGCGCTCTTAAACGCACCCCATTATAATTTTCCTTTGCAGTATCACCGCGACGGAACACGATCTCTCTCTTGCAATCTCATCAGCAAAAAAAACGGCGTCTTTACGATCAGTGAATATTGTCACACGTTTTATTTTAACCAAGACTCAGACTCAGACTTTGGAGAACCGTATCTTTACTATCCCGTTGACCGCAGGTTCGTTATCGAACACCTAAGACCATTAGGCGTCTATATAATCACCTCGGTTGCTTGTCGATGTTGGGATACACTTGTGTTAGGTTAATCAATACCACCTCGATTTGTATAACACGATGACCACCTCCAGTGAAGATTCATTATACACGCCCCTTTTTTTTTTATTTTTTTTATTTGCGTGTGGAGGGGAAAATGTTGTGCCTGGGCGTTGCTTAATTAAATTTTCACGATCGGACGGGTACGAGTGCACTTAACGCGATTTGAGCGTCGGCCCCGTTACACACCCCTGCCCCTTAATCATAATTTCGACCCAATATGTAGAAAAATTAGTCTCTATACTGTATGTATACGTATCAGTAATGAAATTTTTGACACTGCCGCAAAATTCATTTTCATGTATGTACCTAGTATGCATGTAGAAAGGATGCGTAATAATTAATAATATGTATACCAATAGTAAGGAATTTAAAATGATATACGATTGCACGAAGCTGTGCAACGTTCGACTTTCCTGCAACGATAAGCTATTGACATAATAGCAAATTGACGGTAATAAGCAAATGATAATCGTGACTTGAATGAAAATCGACGATCTCTCTACGATTAACGGATACACGATTATTCGAATGATCGCTTATTCAACGAACCGTTTGATTAATTAGAACGTAACTAGCGCGAGGAAATTTCTTTCGCTTCTTATCACTTCCGATATTTACGATCAGATTTCTTTTTATGATACTTCACTTGCATATTATATTTTTATTCCATTTATTAATTAATCGTGATAATATGTTTACTAATGAATTACAGTAATGTTTACTAATATTATTACATTATTATATTTTAATCAAGAAACCAATTAATTAATAGTAAATTACTTCATTTGATTGTTTCTTCTCATATTGTACGTATCGATCTTAATTAAACGTTTTTATCCTACAATATAGAAAAAGAAATAAATGTGTTTTTGATTAATTACATTTAATTCATATATTCCCGAGTCTTTTGTCATATTTTTGAAAATAATGTCACATTTTTATTACTTGGTATCCGATTACAATTTATTATCCAAGTCCTTTTAGTATATTTACAAGAATCACTTAGTTTACAAGAATATACGAATCATTTGAGAAGACGTTGAGCTGTGTCAATAGTGCTCCAGGAATCCTCCAGGAATCGAAATAAATTTACGAAAATAAACAAAATAAATAAACAAAATTATCCTTTCGAAGAAACGATGTTGCATTCCTGGGGTAACAGTTATAATGCTTCTCTTATCGCGTCTTTCTAAATAATCGATATTTATTAGCAAAGTTTCCTCAAAACTGAAAGAATTGGAAATTTCTATTCCTTTGGTGAATTTAATTGTTAATTTCTTCGATTTATTCTTTTACATAGTGATAGTTTTATTCTTTCATCGTTATAAATTTATAAACTTTTAGGCCACCACCAAACTACAGATTTTTATGCATCATTATAAGAAATTTGAAGCAAATAACGTTTTAAAATATACGTAGATGTGTGTTCAAATCACGACGGTGTCACTAATTGTGGAGAATCGTTGGTCCTGTTCAACTCACCACTGGGTTACCAGTGTAGGATTGTAAGCGATCGATAGAATAGCGAGAGCTTGCTGTTGCAACCCGTCAAATATATTTAAAATAATTAAATAAATAAATATAAATGGTGTCGTCGAGACGCTCGTACAGCGTATAAGTCGCAAAATAAGATCGCTGATAAATACTCGATAAATGCTCGATAGATACTGCTCGATAGCTCTAGATAATTAACTCGCTCGTAATCGCATCCGTCGGGGGAAAGACGATTGCACGTAACGGCGACGTTGTTTTGCCCGGAGTTTATTTATTATTATGCTGCGTGTTTCCTAACGATATTAATACTTCGAGGCAAAACAATATGACTTGAATTGTCCTCTGACTCATGTGCTGCTACATATATTAGGTATTTCATATTTTTTAATTTATAGATATAAAAATATGAATTTGCATAGATATCGGTAGTCTAACGAATAAAATTTCAGAGATTTTTGATATTTTTACATTATGCCAGTTATATTAAAAAACGAGTATTCTCCTATTGGAAAATGCTGCGTTTATGGTACAAGAACACATTTGCTAACATTTTCATAATAAGTGAAATCCAATGAAATGTAAACGTTGAGCTGGAAAACAGACGAAAACACTTTAAAACGGATATAAAATTACGATCAGATTACAGTCTGATGAACATTAATTAAATTACGTTGATGCGATTGTTTGTTTCTTTCCCCTTATTCAGGGTTCGAGGGTTGGATTACGGAACATTCCACAGGATTAATCATCGATTGATTAATATCGGCTGAAATAACAGTGAGGTCCGTTGCAATGAAAAATGGTAATTAAGTGTTCGCTCTTACAGGAAGAATCTAGTTGAACGATATACATACGTGTGTAGGTATGTGTATGTATCTTCAATGAAACGGTATAAAACAGCAAGATGTTTCCGCGGCCTGGGAAAATCACAAGCGCATATCACTCGTAATTAAGAAATCTAACTTCCGGGTGTATAAATGCAGTATTTAAGTAAAACCTCGTTGTATACGATATTTTACTACAAGACTTTAATTTAATTTACTTCTAAACACTGCATAATTACAACACTTGATAAGCGAAATACGAATCGTAAAAACAAAATCGATCTGTTAGGATCTTTTTAATAATTATTTCCTACCACCGAAATTCATATAGATAGAATACATATAGACGATCAATCAATATCTCAGAAAAATCTCGCCGACAGCTTTAATACAGCATGAAAAGTAAAAAAATATACGTACTGACATAACGTTGTGATTCCTGCACTCAAAATCAAACGGATACGATCGTTCGATAGAACTTTTAAAACTCTGAACTTATTTGGCCTGCAACATTTTTGGCAAAAATGTTTGAAACAGTTTTAACATTCTGTGTAATAATACGATACATAATACATAAGAATAATTGATTTGGGAACACGTAAAATCACGTAATTAGTTATTCGATCGTCATTTGCGGTCTTATCAAAAATTATTCGATTCACTCGGAGTGCCAGTAGGAAATGAGATGAGACGAATCACAGATAACGTCGCGTTTCGCACGAAAAGTTCGACAATCCTGACGCTGGCTGGCCAAACTTATTTACGATATTTTTCTAATTGACATTCAAGACAGTTTCTTTTAAGAAAAATATTTCCTTAATGTTTCATAATATTTTGTTAATACCTTTTAATGCTTATCTAAACAAAACTCAATAAATCGTTGAATTTAACAAAAAAAGTACTTTAGAAGATTTTTAACGTTTAGAAACCAGAATCCGAAATAGAATGCGAAAACTGTTCTGAATCAGATGATTTCTTATCTTCATCGTGGCTTACGGTTCCATCGTAATGAGTTTCTGATGGCACAGGTATTTCTATGATTTCTTTTAAAAACGGTTTACTTTCTTTCGTCGGTATCTGTCTCACGCCAATCAAAAGTGGATCTGATGTAAAAAATTATCCGTCAATGACGTCCAGGTCACATGTTTCTGTGGAAAAGTTCGTGCAATAATTTTGCCAGCGCGATCAAAAACGCTTACTCTACGGCTTCAACCGCTTCTTTCGCTAACTGACTGATAGGATATAAAACGTTCTGTATTTCAATGGAATTTTCTACGTGATTGATACAAATCTATCGATATAATTTGCCAGTGGCCAATGTCCGTTTTGCAAATTTCTACGTATTTATTTTATGGCCAGCACCAGAGATTACTTAGATCCATGTCCATTATTTTTACTTTTGTAAAATTGTTGTAAAATTGGAACATTTTCTTGTAAAATGAAGCGATAGTATTATATATTTTATCATCAACGATAATTAATATCGGAGATGCGCTGGTTAGGATTTTGATTGGCAGCTGATCATCCGATCAAGAAGCCGTCTCCGCCGAAGATTTTCAAACACCGTCAACGAACAAGACGCGTCAAATTTAAAGTTATTTAATATTACAAACTCAAAAAGAAAATTCGTTAGCATCGTTCGCCATGTTTACTTTTTTCATTGCATCTTATTTCTTTTAAAGACATTTCTCTTTTGGAAAGTTTCTTGTTATGGTCAAATTAAGAAATAATTACGGATATAATTTTACGGATTCTAATAAACTTATTGTACGTAACGAAAAAGATATTGAAAAATTGGAATTCAATTTCATAAACGCGCTGTAAATTTAATAAAATGGAATAATATTAATCGACTAAAAAGAAATTACGAGTTATATGTTGTTATTAAATCAATATTAGATCCGTGCAGTTTCTACAGTCGAATATTCAGCAAATACGTTCAGCAAATACGTTGAACAAATAGTTGGAAAATTTTGCGCGAAAGTTCCGATTGAAAGTCCGAAAATATAGGAATCGTAGAAAGGTCTGGAAAGTCCAATAACTCCAAATTAACTCTGAAGTCCAAAGTCTGGACGATTTACTCTTGCAATTGTAGAACCTATTACATTTCTAATTCAAAGTGCCAATGTCCTAATTCTTTAAATGACGCGTTAACGTAACTTTAGTCCTTAACGAGTTAATATCGCGAACATTCGGCTGGAAATATTCGCCAGAAAATATTCGAGGTGAAATACTGAAAAATTACGCGAACGAAATCGACGTGCACCGGTAGCTCTGGAAAATCTTCAACGAACGAGTGTTCGTACACGGCCTTCCAGACGTTTTTCCCTCCGACCTTCCTCAAGCGACCTCGAGAGAAATGCACCACCGACGAGAAGCCGGAATCCTCCTTTTAATCCGACCAAGTCAGATCTTTTAATATTTTCACGATTTCTTCCCTCGACGTTTTAAACCATTGTTAGTTGATCTATAATACGTGAGCTTTTAATATGAACTCTTTCCAGAGGAGATTACAGGAGAAAAACATAACAAATACACGTTTGTTGATGTTTCCGATTTTATGATAGAATAGGATGTTCGTGATTAAATAAAAAGGATTTCAATACGAACAAACTTGCCAGAGAAGTAAATCTGAAAAATAATTTATAAGTTGGTAAAGTTTTGCGAAAGATAAATATTCAAATATACGTACGAGATAAGTATTTTTTGAATTTTTTTGTTTTATCGACACCGTTTCAATTATGCATGAATAGATTAAATTGCAGTGGCGATTTGTAACAACAGACCCTATTCATTTTTGGAGAACTGTGATAATCTTCGTTGATATTTAATACATATGATACGTAATGAAAAACAAAATGTGACTACGACGAATTAGAATAAAGTTTCGAAATTTGTTTGCTTTTCCATCTCCAATTCAGTCATACATATTTCATAATGCATGACGTAAAAGAAAGATCTCGATATGAAATATAATGTCATACGATATTTCTGTTACAATGCATAATATTCTGTGACGTACATGCGCGCGCTGCGTCGCTTTGATGAACAAATAAAACGTAGCGAAGAATCGAAAGCGAGGTCGGCACGTGCGGCGCAATTTATTGCGTATTTCGAAAGAGACTCGCGAAGCTTTTGTGCTTTTTTAAAATAAAATTGAAATAAAATGAAATTGTGGAGGTCTTACAGCGTTATTGAAATACTATTTATCAAAGTAAAATACTGCTATATGAATATTACTAAAATATTAGTTATTAAATATAATATAGGAAATTTATAACATTTAAGAAAATATAATATAAAACACAATAAATTTGCATGAAAAAAAATGGTATAAAAACGTAGAATAAAGTAATACCAATCATTAAATTATAGTAAGTTAGTGAAGATAAAGATCGAGAGAAGAAAAAGAAACATCTTTCTTAAAGTCTTTTGTAGACGAGCATAATTTATTAATACATAATAATGCATGATTTTGATATTACTTTTTTTTTATATATATATATTTAACATTACTTCGATAATGCTGATCGTTAGCAACGCAGGACAATTGACAGTCGCATAATTTCAGACACAATTTTGTAGATCTCAGAAATTAAAGAAGACTCGGCAGATTTTCACTAGAATCCAACAATTCGGTTATTTTGTTAAGCAGTTTAGCGATTTTTCTCTCGTGTCACCAATTCAGAGGGAACATTTTGATATAAATGTATCGTACGTATGGAAATTTCCACGCAATAAATGACAAAAATAAAGTTGCAGAAACGAGCGATGAATTTGTAAAACATGATAAAAGGACGTCATTACTAATTATGACAGTTAAACTCTCTGAAATGCAAGAGGAAAGTGGAAACATAAAATTAACGTAATTAAAACTTCTTTCGGAGAAATTCGAAATAAATATGAATATTTTACGCAGCCAGAGTAATTTAAAAAAATATTCAAATTAAAAACATAATATAATGTTTCATCGCTTCGTTTGAATTTTATTGTCTTCTACTTATATGGTTATCATTCTAGGAGTACGCTTCTAAAATAAATGAAAGTAGAGAAAGCATGTTTTGAGCAACGTTTTATACGTGAGCAAAATAACATATACGTATAACGATCAGAATTAGGCGAAGTTTTAAATATTTAATAGAAAGGTGAAAATCAAATAATATTATTTTATATTATAGACAACCGTTATATAGACACGTCACACATCAGGACCCGAAGAATGTCAAATTTTTTAAACAAATCTCAAATACTTCAGACAATGATCAGTATACCTAATTCAATTGGTATACTTAATTTTCAATAATAAATACTTTTCTCCACTATATAATTCACTTAAATACTTTACCCCGAAGTAGAATAAACAAGACTAAAATGTAGATCTAACAGTTTAAACGTTTTAATTATTTCGCACCTCTACAATTAATTTGGGAGAAGAGAAATTAAGAGCAAGAAAAATTAATTGCAGCTTTTTCTTGCTCTTTACAAGGAATTGTCCTTTTATTCGCGGTTCGCAAGTTGCTCGACATTCTGTTTACCGAGGAAGAAATTGGAAGATGCTACACTGGCGAAAGTTCCATGTCGTGTCTCTGTTTAATCCTTTATTTGACGAAGGTCAAAGAAAGTAGTCGTTCAAATCGCCAAGCAATCTAATTCATTATTCCTGTCTGTTTGTCTGCTGCATCTTCGGAGATCCACTTTTGACGCGGCTTTTTCCACCTTCTGCAGCCGATTGTATCAAAAGATAAAATTATATTCGCGAAAGTTTCACAAGTATAAAAATTCATATTTTTAGGAACAACATTGAAGAAATGAAACTTGAGTAGAAATTTGCTTCGTATAAATACTAAATACGTATTATTATAATTGATATTCTCCTTTCATATTTATATAATGTTATATAAATATTTTTTATATTCTCATATATGGTGTGTCTACTCCTCTATGGCAAGTATCGAAATACTTTCGCAATTCGCTGTATACATAATATATTGTATTTTTCATTTAATATTATTTCATAATATTTCAATTAAATAATATCTCCAAAGATAAATTTAACGAATTCCCTCAGACGTCATTTTCACAATATCGTTTACGACGTTGCGTCCTATTATCCAACCGATATTAAATCGATACCTCTTTCCTTAACGAGCACTACCAGGAAAGTTTAAAATTATACTTCAGATTCTGGATCTATGTCGGCATAAGTTATTCATTAAAGGATGATTTATGCACAGATTACGAGGGCATGGGCGAAAATTCTACGCGTCTGACTTTTTTCCTTTTCTGTCGCGTCCATTTCTTGAAAATTCATCTTAGCTGAATACCGATGAAAGTTAAAAAACGCCGTTCGTGGAAAATCACGAGGACGTTTAACGTATAGAAATCGCAATAGAACACTACAGCGACTATGCATATAAAAGAGCAGATTATCTTTTCTATTACAAACATAACGATGTGCATTTTATATGCATATACGTGCGAAGAGCTCACAGGAAAAATGGGGAAATGTCAAGTTTTAGGATTTCTCAGGAAATAGAAATTTATTTTTCAATATACAGAGTGCCCCGATTTAACTTTGACAGCGAAATATCTCGAAAACTGAATTTTAACGAAAACAATGTTTTAAAGAAAAGCTGTAGAGTTCTGAGGGACACGTTCGATATCAATCTTGTCTCAAAAATCAAATAAAAGAATTAAATACTTTTTATTCTCATTGGCTTTTTTCAATTTGACTTTTCTGTTTTCTAGATACTTAATTTGAAGATTAACCTTCGCACGGCGAGTAAAGAATAGAAACTATGGAAATGACTGATAAAACTTATAACGTTTACGGTGCAGGGGAGGGATACCCCAGTACCGGCGCAGCCACGGGTTGTAAAGCGGGCCCCATTGCGTGGTCATTGAGCAACCGTGGCAGTCCGGGGGTGGACCACCAGGCCCCCGGACGCGCTCAAGCGTCTGGTGAAGAAGTCAAGCGACCAGTGAGGTCCCGGGGCCGAGGAAGCAGCGACCAGTGAGGTCCCGGGGCCGAGGAAGCAGCGACCAGTGAGGTCCCGGGGCCCGGCAAGCGACGACCAGTGAGGTCCCGGGGCCCGGCAAGCGGCGACCGAGGAGAGAGGTCCGACGACGGTATGGCGTCGTGCACCTCCTCTTCGACGATCAAGAGCGCGCCTGGTAGGCGTGCAAGTAGGAGAACTATTGGGCAGGCAGACCGCGGAAGGATGATTGGGAGGGCGGTGCACCGTGGCGTCCCGCAGGTACTGGGCCCGTTGCTGTGGAACATCGCGTACGACACGGTACTTCGGGCGCCGATGCCCCCGAACTCGGCGCTGACGTGCTACGCCGACAACACGTTGGTGCTAGTATGGGAATCGATATGGGGCAGGATCGTCCGTCTGGCGGAACTGGCGGTGGCCGGCGCGGTGACCGCGATCAAAGGGCTGGGGCTGGATGTATCCCCCGAGAAGTTCGAGGAGATGTGGTTTTGCCGGAGGGCCGATTACGGGACGCCTCCGGCGGACTATCGCCTGAGGTTGGCGGGGGCAGAGATCCGGGTCGGGACCAGTATGAGATACTTGGGCCTGACTCTCGACAGTCACTGGACGTTCGGCGCCCACTTCGAGCGTCTTATACCGTCTTATATCGAGGCGACGGCGAACGCCCTGGGACGTCTGCTATCTCGGCTGGGCCGGTCCGGTGTCGAAGTGCGTAGGCTGTACACCGGGGTGGTGCGAGCAAAGCTCCTCTACGGAGCTCCGATCTGGCCGGGGATCGGGAGGCTGCATAGGTGGGTGGTGCTTGCACCGTTTCAGCGGCGGCAGCTGCGACAGTGACCTTGCTCGTTGGTCTTCCCCTGTTCGAGCTGCCGGGTTCTCCCGGGCAGAGCTGGCGCGCCAGGGGTTGAGAGGGGTTGAGAGGGGTTGAAAGGGGTTGAGAGCCCTCGGGCGCGCTCCCCTGATCAATAGAGTGACGCAAGTTCTCCCGGGGCATGGATGTTTCGGCGAGTATATGCGCCGAATCGGAAAGAAGGCGACCGCGTGTTTGATCCGGCTAACATTGCCCGGCGTGGGCAGCGCTGCCACATTCTCTCATCGGGGAAATAGGGGTTGACCTTTGAAGCGCTGTTGACGAGCGAGAGGGGCAGGATGGCCGTAACCTCCCTCTGCGAGCTAGCAATGCTGCGGAAGGAGGCGGCGGAGCGGGAGAGGGAGCGAGCCTTCCATCCCGGGAGAATTGGTCGACGAGGACGCGGAAGGTGAAGGTGAAGCTAGGCGCTGAACTTTCCAGCGCCCGGGAGGCACCAAACAGCTCGGTTGGGGATTCGGACTCGTGTCGCCGCAACGGTTCCCGGGCTCCCCTCGACACAGTAGAAACAGTCTTCGTGGAGATTTTAGTCAGTTGGAATCCGACACTACCACGCCGCCCTCCCCCCTAGAAGCGGCAGGTTTCCTCGAAAATATAAAAAAAAAAAAAAAAAAAAAAAAAGAAACGTCCATCTACGTATCTACAGATCGTTCACGATCCAGGGCTAATCAGAACGATTATCTGTATTGGTAAAGTCTGAGAATTCGACTTTTCGATTTTCGAAAAATTCGATTTTTTTTTTTTCTATTTTATTTTATTTTATTTTGGTTTTTACAATTCGTCCTGAAGTACATTGGATAAAATGTTATATCTCGTTGGTAAATAAAAAAAAATAAAATAAAATAAAAATAAATATAGCATGTGCCAGTTTCGTGTTTTCTAAGTTATATCTTTTATGAGGTCTATTGGGTGTTTCCTTTTTAGTCTTCTTGCAATGTTCGTTGTATTGCACGTTTCAGGGAAAAGTACGTGTATGAACGAAATAACGATACTCGACATAGTAGCATGTGGACTACAGTAAGACGATGTAACTTAATACGACACGCTTGAAGCTCAAGCCAAGACTTTATTTCCAAGAATTGGTGGAGATATGGACGTAAGCTAGACTGGATAAAAATCCGGACGCTAAAGTGGACTGAACAGATACTTCCGTATCTCATCCTTTCAGCGCACAGACATTGTCTTATTGCTCTACAGTTGAAGCAGACATGTAGGAGCGAGATATCTGTCTTTCTTAGACATTTCTTTCTTAGACATACGACTAGTGAATATGACTGAAGAAATTTCTATTTAAATTAATACAACGTAGCCAAAGATAAAGAGCACAGACGGCAGCACATGAAAAAATGTTAAATTCAAAATTCGTTAAAATTTACATTCTCCGTCTTTTGCTGTAGGCCCTTCGTCCAATTATCCCATCAGTTAACATAAAAATTTTACTTTTTTGCCGGCCGATTGTGGAATCGCGTCAGAGCTCGTAATATTCGTATCATAGCATTCGTAATTGTATTAGGAAAACTAATTAGGTTCATCATTTACAAATTCATATTTTTATAAACATAAATAGAAGAAGTAAATTTTAAGAAACGATTCATCTACAGTACATATTGTATATGTTCAGACATTTTTTTTTATTCAATTTTAAGATTCTACAGAATGCAGATAATATGAAAAAATATATATAATATCGAAAGCAGAGTACTTATTATGATACTTTGTAGGTGAAACAAATTTTTATTCTCATGAAATGCTAGCAAATTTCGGGTGAATGAGAGTTTCATTTAATTTAATCAATCCTGGCCGACCGTGAAGTAACCACCATTAAAAAAAAAAAAGGCATCTATGGAAATCGATGCAAGCGGATACGTTCGGTCCGGTGCCATGCGCCTGTGCAAGAAGAAGCGCGCGGGTCAATGCAATTCAATACGAAAGCAATAAAAAGGCAGAATCGGCAAAAATTTCTCATTTTTTCTTCAGTGGAAAGTCGTATAAACCGTAAAGCGCGTAATGTAAGCCGCAACCCGACAAATGTGCACGCTTGCAAAATTCTAATTTACATAACGGCTGGCATACGAAATGCGGGAGGCGATGAAGTAATTACTTTATTCGAGACAAAGGAGGATCTCCGTGACGTTGGAAGTGTGTTTCATCACTGTCCTTAGTTCGCGAATTGGACCGACTTTGGACAAACTTCGTGAGAATATTTCTGTTTATTTTCTAATTAGCAACATTATGAGAGAATATTCTAACGTGCGAAACATTAATATCATACTGTAGTTTCTGGCTATCGAATTAAGATCGCATACAGAAGTTTCATTTCTCTAATTACAATATATCGTGCAGAGGAGAGTCGCGCAGTATCGACTGTTACAGACAACGAACTAAAATTAGTTCTGGCTGTTTCACCAAATATTAGCACTTTTATTTGAATAAACAAACAAATATAACAATTCTGTGTAACGTACATAGAGATATGAAGATGGAGTGTACGCTAGCGAGCTAAGAAAGCGATACAGGAATAGAAAGAGAAAATCGTAAGACGAAGTGTATTGCACAATTGTCTCCTAAATCATAAAAATCCAAACATTCATGTAGTATATATAATGTAAAAAATGTACAGAATATCCGAAGTATAATGCTCTTTATAATATTTAGTGGCTGAAAGTATTTTTAGTTTCGTTCATAAGAAAGTGAATTTGCATAAAAATACAAGTATATTAAATGTAAATGCTATAACAAATACAATACCGCGAAAATACTCTCTATAATCATATATACATTATATATATATATATATATATATATATATATATATATATATATATATATATATATTCATATATATATTATTTATTTTATTACTATATTTTATCGAAAAATATCTTTACATTCTACCGAATCGCCTGCGTACTGATTTTTCATTATTACATTACTCTCTCTGAGGGCAAACATTCAGAATATTGATTAAAACGCCGACGCAAAGCACCATATATGGAATATGATAAAAAGAATATGAGCTGTAAAGAGCGAATGGTGGAAAAATAAATTATTAACAACATTGTGTATGACATCAGAGAAGTTAAAAACGTTTATTATTAAAATTCTCTCGTGCGTTTTAACTTTGTTAAAAATATAGGAAATATCGGAGGTTTCGACAGGTTTTAATACAGTGGATAACTGACTCTTTATGCTTTTTGATCCTATTTAATTAATTAATAAATCTTATTCAAACAAAGGGCGAACGTACAGAATCGATATTAATACCAATGAAAACATCACGACCAAATACGCCCGCAGGGAAACCTTGTAAAAAACCGTACAGCAAGAACCATAAAAGTTGCATCGAATTTATCTTCGGAACTAATTTATTGATCGGTTAGTTGCTTGTGTGAGTGTACTCGTCATGAGGTAATACCAATATTTTATGTTATAACGAGCCTTATCGGTAATAAAATTACAAAATAAAACATAATAAATAAATTTTATTGCAATTTAGTACCATATTATAACAGCCACACATACTTCCGTATTTACATTTTACGTACATACTTTTCAAAGTTTTCAAGGAGGTTGCAACAGTTAGCTAACTGCTTGATACGTATTGTACTTAATAGGTCCCCTGTGTTTTTGAGCGCTGTGTTGGTAATTAGTAGGTAAGTTTCACGAAGTAATACATTTACAGTTTCTATTCGTTTTATTGTAAAGCAAGAGATCGTATTCGTACGTCACGTTGTCGGGCAGAATTTTGCACGAGGTTACATCAGCATGCGCAATATCGTACGCCGAGTTCCATTGCAATTTTCGTCCCGTAATTTGTTTGGTAAATCAAA
This sequence comes from Bombus pascuorum, assembly GCF_905332965.1. NCBI lineage: Eukaryota > Metazoa > Arthropoda > Insecta > Hymenoptera > Apidae > Bombus > Bombus pascuorum. The sequence goes on along the minus strand of NW_026869765.1, from coordinate 138,539 downwards.
GAATTGTGGATTTAAAATCTTAAACATAAGGTTTTATATACATGTATGGGTTTGACAATGATCAAATAACAATAATAAAGATTCCAATATCAGCGCGTATTATTTTCAATGCAAATGAACGAACGCATTCTACATTTGCATTCGCTGAAACAGCTTAAAAATGGAAGGTAAATCGCGGGATATGGAAACTGATCGAATGGAATGTAATCAATCCTCCATTATAAGCAGATAATATTCGCTGGCAAGTGCAATGATCCTATACTGGTACGCGTTAAAAATAAATTGGCCTCGGTTTGCTCTTACTTTCGTTCTGCCTCGAATCGAATCGCTGCATTTCGTCTTTCTTAGAATCGAAATCGTCCACTTCCTCTTTGGATGCTTCCGCGAATCGACATTGCAATCTGTATTGGAAAAGCTTGTCTACGTCTCAAGCTGTTAGCTTTCTTTCTCGTGAAAAGCGGATTTTGATAAAGCTCTCACTGCTTATTTTAAAGTTCAGATTGCGATTTAGTTTAGTTCTAGTTTAGTTTTAGTTTAGTTTTAGTTTAGTTTACTTTACTTTACTTTACTTTACTTTACTTTACTTTACTTTAGTTTAGTTTAGTTTAGTTTAGTTTAGTTTAGTTTAGTTTAACACCGAATTTATTGATAACACGATATTATACTGACATTATTATTCTGTTGGAAATAGTTCTTAAAATGTAGATATTGATAAATAGAGTAACATTAAAAACACTAGTTATTATTATTAAACAAATATATTATTAGTAATTATAGTAATACTAGTACACACACACACACACACACACACACACACACACACACACACACACACACACACACACACACACATGTATATGTACACATTATTACATTTTTAATATACCATTTTGCGAATGAAAAAGCTATTTACAAAAAAATACTCGTAATAAATAAAATCTTCGAAAATTTACCTAGAGATTTCATGGAATACATGTATACACACGCCCATCATTGCATTCTTAGTACACGGTTCTGCAAAGGCAAAACGCTATTTACAAAACGATATTCGTAGAAAATAAAATTATCAAAAATTCATCTACGGATTTCGTAGAATACATGTATACACACGCACACTGGTGCATTCTTAGTACACGATTTTGCAAAGGTAAAAGCTATTTGCAGAAAAATATTTGTAATAAATAAATTCTTCAAAAATTCATCTACGGATTTCATAGAACACATGTATACACACGCACACTAGTGCATTCTTAGTACACGATTTTGCAAAGGTAAAAGCTATTTGCAGAAAAATATTCGTAATAAATAAAATCTTCAAAAATTTATCTAAATATTTCATAGAATAGTTCAATAAGAAGGAGTCGAATATACATTAAAATACGAAGTATTTCCTCCGTCGTTGATATCTAATTTGCTATCCCGTAGTCCCGTAATTGCCTCGACGCGCGTACCTGGCATTTTTCCCTTCGAATAAAATTTAAAGGCGAACAGCAATGGTGAACGTCGCGCGAAAAGCCAAAGAATGTAATCCATGTTACACGAAGTGATCGTGCAGGAAACGTACAGGATCTTGCGTGATCCCTTAGCTGTGTACGGAAAAACAAGTTCAGTTAACAGCTATTCCCGAGTATTGAAATCTAAAAGAATTCAGTTAGACATTCGATGCCATCATAACCACTCTTTAAATTCATAAGATAAATAAAAAATAACGTATAAATTTAATTTTATATCCTAATAAACAAGAAATATAGATATAGGTATGATATTTATGCAAATGAAATATGCAAAGTATGTCGGAAAGATATTTGATATATGTTTATGTTATCGAATATTATCTAGAATATTTTGTTCAGATTTGCAGTTATCAATTGACGACGTTTACATCTATTAAGATATATCCAACGTCTACCTATCTTTTAAAATATTCGTTTATAGAAAGAATTTCCCGTACATGTTTCTTCACTAAAAAGGGAACGCCCAATAGGCCTCATAAAAAATATAATCTAGCAAACACGACGTTGGCACCCTGCGAGGGTAGCTACCCTCAGGCTATATTTTATTTTTATCCTTTTTTTTTTACCAACAAGATGTAATATTTTACCAAATATCCTTCTGGACAAATTGAAAAAACCAAAATAAAATAAAATAAAATAGAAAAAAAAACATGTTTCTTGTTTGCCATACAATTTACGTTGCAGATTATGATGCTATGAATTTGATCAAATAGAACTGTCCTGATTCGAAACAAACCCACGGCACGTTATTTCTAACCAAACACTACAAATCGCAAAAAATGTATGATTTCATTTGGTCTGTATCATTTTATATATCTTGAACTATATATAATTTGATGAAATAAATAATTCATACAATTACGTGATGATATGGAAGTATATCCTCTTACAGTACTTTTACAGGTTTTATTAAATTCTCTTAATCGACATTTCCGATACGGTTTCGAAATGAACGAACGCGCTAATTGTATGCAATTTACAAAGCAGTACTTTAAAGTCCACTCGTACGATTACCTGCCGGTGAATTATTCTGTTATTTCATTCTGTTTGAAACGCGCGAGCCGAAAGAAAAAAAACACCGTCGACGGGAAAATCAAGTTTCTGCGATGTTTCCCTCCCTTTCTTCTCTGCGAATCACGATAATGTGTTATGAAACGCAACATCCAGTAAAGCCAGGAAAGGGAAAGCCAGGAAAGGGGAAGCCAGGGTAACCTTATCCGATACTATAATTTGAATTTGATTATTTGAATATTTTATTATTTGAATTTTTGATTATAAAATCGAAACGCAGTATCGAACGTGAAAGATTAAGCTGTAATCGGTTTGGATCGTTTGATCCTCCTTTTGAAAATGTGCCCCCGCGAGAAAGGAAATCATTACTTTGAAATTCTGTCAGTCGCCAGACTTTATTTGATTTTAATTTAGCATGCACTCATCGTGTCGTTCAGCTTGCAATTATTTTCGTACCGAGTGTGATAAAATACGTAACGTAATTGTAAAAGACGACGAATGCTCTCGAGAGACTAAAGGCGTAGGATGGAACTAAGCTTTCGAACATAGTCTTCTTCTTTTTTTTTTCTATTTTATTTTATTTTATTTTGGTTTTTTCAATTTGTCCCGAAGCATATTTGGTAAAGTATTATTTATGATGTTTTAGTGATTAGGGAAAAAAAAGGAAATATAGCCTGTGGGTAGCTACCCTTAGCGGGGTGCCATCTCCGTGTTTGCCAGGTTATAAAGTTTATGGAACATACAGTGGCTTACAAAAATGGATTTATGAATACATTACGTGTTATACGAAATTTTTTGAAATTTAGTCAGCCCTGAAAGAAGATAAATCTTTTCTAAATTATCCGATTTTAAGAGAAGAGGATATTTCCTTCATTTCATACTTTCATTTCATACTTTCATTTCAGACTTTCATAAATTATATTTATACTTTTTCCTACAAACTGAAAATATCTCAAAGCTTTAAAATCTCACATTTCTTCTTCCATGTTATCTCGAGATATAGTATGATGTAAATAAAGTCGTGGAGCTTTACGTGCAACTAATTGCGTTGATCGTATTCGTATTTTACTTATTTATACATATGAACATTTTTAAATTAACGTAGAAACCAGCGCAACCTTTATGATAATATAAATATACTTTTTTTCAGTAATAACGTGATAGACTTTCCTGAATTATAAATTAAATTATTTAATTATAAGTAATATTTAATATATATTTATTACTATTTTAATAAAATTATGACTTTCAATGCCGAGTTGCTCAACATCGAAATACATTCTCATTTTTGATCGTGTTCAAAGTATAACTCGTACTTCGTTATTCGAGATATTTCAATATCTCATTATACGTTAAACGTAACATTTTCAACATTTCAGCTTCATAATTTTACATTGAAATATACTAAATAGAGTAATAAAAAGCGTTCTATATTTCACTTAACAGAGTAATAAAAGTCGATGCATCATATAAATGCACGTCTGTACGTCTTAATAGTCCCTGCATTCTGCAAAGTTCATGCATCACATACTATTCATCATGTCCAAGCAATTACTTCCTGCTTATATCTTACCCATCGATCCTTTCGATAGAAGAATGTTTGATATCAAAGAGCTACCTATATTCGGTATAATTAAGCAATTAAATAGAAAATTCTATTACAATTTAACGAAAAAAAAAAAAAAAAAAAAAGAAAAAAATACAGAAAAATACAGAAAAATAAATACAGAATTATAAAGATACGAGAGACAAGCTAGGATAATTCAACCAATTCTGCCTCGAAGAATAGATCGATCGAGGATAATTGATAGGCACGTCACGGTCTCTACGTTTCTTCTTAACAATCTATCTATTTAAGGTGCAGTGAGATGAAAGTCTATGTACTCGTACAGTGATTTATGAAAGTACTGAAATATTTATCACAGACGATTTCGACTACGTTGTATCTACAAATATTGTTGTACAAAAGTTTTGAAAATTAATGTTGCAATATAATACTACAATTGTAAATGAAAAATAGATAGGTATGTGAGTTACAAGAAATTTATTGTTAACACACATATTTAGGTTAAAAAATTGAGCACAGCACGAGCAGTTGTTTAAATGTAATATTTACGTGTCGCCGCGCCAAACAGCGAAGCTTATTAACAATATGAATAATTGACCGCACGAACATATCAATGTACCATTTGCGAAGTGCACGTTTGCAATTGTCTTGTAGCTTCTATGTAGGTATGTTTCAAATTTTACCAACAATGGTATCATGACTGTAATCATTTATGTTTCAATGTTTCGTTATAGTATTGTAATATTTTATAACAAACATCAGCGTAAGAAGTATTTGTATAGTAATTAATTTCAGCAAAACTATCGTAGAACATCGTTTATTAATAAGAAATATAACGGATTCGATATTGAACATATTCTTACAAGCCTTTAAAATAATTATCATAACAGAAAGAGCGATGTATCTATGTATTCTGTGAAAATGTTAACAAATATTTAAAAAATTCTACAAACATGTACGTAATAAATATTACCTTGTATTTGAGCAAACGAAATTTATTAATTTTAGCTTCGTTCCGCTAAAATTAATTAATTTTTTACTACGGCGGCTTTAAACCATAACAAAATCGAAAGAGAAACCCACCAAATAATAAAATAATTTTACCGGAATAAAGCCAAAATTAATTAATTTTAAATGTTGGCTTTATTCCGCTAAAATTAATTAATTTTAAATGCTAGCTTTATTCCGCTAAAATTAATTGATTGTAACTTTATTCCGGTAAAATTATTTTATTATTTAGTCGGTTTGTCCTTCGATTTTGTTACGGTTTAAAACCGCCGTAGTATTGAATTTATCAAATTAAAAAGGACTTATAATAATAATCTGAAATATCTTTTCGTTCTTCTCATGTAAGCTCTTTGAATTATTTCTTGACCTGAATCGGATGCAAGATAACAATCCAAAGCAATAATACTATTGATACGTAAGCGTTCAACTTGTTAGGAAACATTTAAAACCACCTACGCAATAGTTAAACAAAAGACGTTATTGGAAATATACGAGACCGCTTGAAAGAAAAAATACCTATATTTCCAGGAACCCATATTTTACAAAGAAATGATTTAGAGAGAGAGAGCTCTTTTCGAAGAACGGAAAAATATTTCGCGTATTTATTCGTCAATTTGATAAATTCAATGCCAGTTTTTAGATATTTTTTAATATTTTCACAAGGAACATAGATATCTTATGTTCTGTTTTCTGGAAATTATTGTGCAGACTCCTAAAACTATATACATATTTTTTTAGTTATTAAAATTTCCTTATTAAGCGATATTCTACATTTTCTTTTCAAATCAATTACTGTACAAATATTTTTTACTTTGGCTGTATTCCATTCGCTTCCTACGTTCGATTGCACGTGTAGTATTGCCTTTGATATCCTTTACATGTCACTACGTCTAAAGTAAAGGAAAAGCAGAATACAAACAGGAAGAATATTTTCGCTTCTCGATTCGTTCCGTTCATTCTTTTTCATATTCTTTCGTAATACGGTGCAAATGAAGCGTGTTTTTTGCGTAGCAGTCAATATTTTCAACTCGTTTAAAATCGTCAAAGGATGGAAAATCGAGAGATAGCCGCGTGACCAACAATTAGCAAATGCAGCGTTAGCAGCTGCTGGTTCGCCTATGACAGCATTGATCGAAGAACCAGACGGTATCGATAAGGTTCACTCTTCATGGAAAAATTACACGATGCAGGGAAACTCGTTACAAAGATTATGCATGATCAGACTGAATGAAGAAATTTTTTATTGGAAGAATCGAGGGAGCTAAAGTAATGGGCACAGTAGCCAACTCCACTAAAAAGCAATTATAAAACTCAATCAAGTTCAGTTTCGATATCCAGACAATCTTTGAACTGTTCATCAAACGACCGCCCTTCCGGACGAAGCAGTCATCCGATAACAGGACACGATATCAAGTATACATCAAAGTAACAGGCCAAATTAGGTTCAAATGAATGTAGGCTTCGCCGCTGTTAGGTTGAAATATTTTCTTAAATAATTGGAAGCAAATTACGCGAGGTCTTTCATAAAGAAGTTAAACAGACTTTATCTGTATCAGTGAAATTGGGTTCAGTGGAGAAGACTAAGCCAAGATACTGATATATTACGTCTTTTTGCGTGAGGAGGGGAACATGCTGTGTTACGCATGCCCAGTGTGACCCGCGCCGCTGGGTTATGTGGGGGACTCGGGCGGATGTGTTGCCATACCACCACTAAAAACCTCTCCCTCCTACTTCCACTGCTTCAAGGGCGGACAAACCCCGGTAATACCTGTCGGCATTCATCAGGGTCGTCCTTCCTTTCATGCCCCATTGTATCTTCTTCTTCGGGCAGTTGCTACTCGCGTCATCCTCTTAGCTAGTTCAAATACTGGGCTGATGTAAAAAAAAACCAAACATCACACACGGAGTTCCCAAGCGGTCACGCATCTTAGTACTATCCATCCGTGCTGCCCAGCGTTGCTTAAAACTTTCGTGATCGGACAGGAACGAGAGTGCACTTATCGCGGTTTGGGCGTTGGCCACTGATAAATTGCATCCGAAAGCAAGAAGGAACTGCAAACTAAACAAAAGACGATTCCTATGAAATTACTCCCTGGTCTCAAAGCCAGATATATTGTCAATTTGCCATTTAACAATAGCTGCTATTGCTCACCAATTTTACTAATACAGTCATGATGATCCTATCTCGTTACAGCGTACATGAAATTTCAAAATGTTTCATATGACACACGTACCTAATACATACATTAAAGGTGTCTATGAACATTCAAATACTTTCACTATACACACCTGATGAAGACAAACGAGAAAAGTGTCATGAATTTGTATTGAGGGAAGTTAATGATCGTTCCTCCACCCTGATACGGACTTCCATTGCGCGAATTCTGTCGGCTGATCTTTTTAAATTTCAATCAAGATGTTCGCCGACCGACTGTACGAGCCATTCACTCGTCACTGCCGGTGACAGCATTCGTTTCTTGCGTGACGTGTTATCGATCGCGAATTTTAGGTAGTTCTTGCGCTGGAAGTCTGCGGTTAACACGTATAGTTTCTTTCGCAAGCAATTATTAAGACATTAAGCCTCGTTGCAGCATGCAAGCATGCACTTTAAGAAAATTTTCGTAAGGAACTTTATGATAATTGAAGAAATAATACGTACATATATCAGCAGTTCTAAATTTCTGATATATGAAAGACAGTGGGGTGAATAATTTGTGCGATACACTATACAAGTCATTTATGAATAAAAATTGTATTATCGAAAAATTTATTTTGAATGTTAACGTATGTGATAAGTTTAATTTTGAGCGATTATGCTAGGAGCAATGTGGTAAGGTTGAAGATTGAATGTATCGATCGTAGTAAATTGCTATCTATTGTATACATTATATTTTATACTTCTTTTTGATGGTACGTATTTATAAAAAGGCTGAACTCCTCTTAAATGGCATAAAAATGAATATAGACAGTTATTTTTATGATTTCTTTCTATTAAAATTACGCAACTGATATACGTAACGTTATGCAATATCACGTAACTGATGATAGAAATTGTTTACTTCCTTTTCACAAACCTTTGACAGTATTCCAATTTAAATATGATGTTCCATCAAAGAGAAACTACGATTTTAACGCAATTAATTAAATAATAAACCAGATGTAGATGCTTTTTTGAATAAAAATAGTATAACGATAAAAAAAAAAAGATCTTAATATATAATAATAAAATTTCTTTGAATTTTTCGAAATATTCGATAACTCATTGAAATAATACACTTGTGTAGCTTGTATGATCTCGTAAAATTTTGTGCAGCCCTAATCAATAAACATTTCGTAGGATCATTCACAGAATTGCTTTTATGAAATTGTGCTTGAATTATGCCATGTGTAAAACCGGATGTTTAATTAAATCCTAACTTCAAACAGTACGTAATTCTGGGCCGTAATTTATATGCATATATTCTGATATATTTGATGATGTATTAAGTGAAGTACCATTTTAATTTTCAATATCAAACTCATTTTTAAAATCAATTTAATTTCACGATACAAAAATTGGAATAACAAAAATTGTGTAATCACTTCGATGTATTTCAACTGAAATGCAATACTTGCCTTTCGTGTATGTATAAGATCTAATATTATCTTTTAAAAGGGTGAACAATTGTTTCCTTGAAACGTTAAGTTTAGTATTTCGTAATTTCACAAAAATTCATAATAAGACAATTATTTTTCTATCACGAAAACGCAACCAACTCTTGTTAACAGGCTAATATTTAAAAAGGTAATAAAACAATATTTGATGCAACAGAATACTCGTTGTGAGTTTATGAGATCATTCTGATCTTCTAGTATATACAAATGTCCCAAGGGTTTATTTAAATTCCGATCCGTTAAATTTGCATTGTACTATTAAGTAAAGCAAGTGGCACATTAGCGATATTTAGATAAATGATCTCGTACTTCCTGTTATTTCAGGGCTAAAAGAAATTGGCTTCCGTAATTTCATTTACAAACACGAGAGACGAAAGGAATTTGTCCCGCTGTCGGTGTATCTATGCTATTAATCACACGGTTAAATCCCCGGATTTAATCCAAATGTGCTTAAAAGTGAAACTCCTCTATTAATATCTCCGTGGAATTTTATTTTTAGCTCTTTTCTTTTGCTGTAAATCTAACGGATAAATCGATTACTTTGATCTTAAAATTCTGCGAATAAATTGTTTAAAGTCAAAATATATGGACATTACGTCCGATCAAAAATATTATGAAAATTATAATTATGGGTTGTTCAGAAAATTTACAGCGAAAGTTAAAAAAGTAAAAAAAGAAGTTAAACGAATAATATATGCACCGATTGAGTAATATATTATAGATGACTTTTAATATTTATAATTTCATGAGTCTTCCTTGAAAAATTGTTCGCCTTTTTCGGGAATAAATAATAATTTTTGTAGACTTCTAAAGTATCTCGTTTCTCACCGTCGTTTTTTGACTAAGCTTGCTACGTAAATGCTACGATAAATAATAATAAGATTATACTATATTCAACGAATGAAACAGCTAAACAGCAACGATGGACAGCTAAGAAGTAAGAATTTCTTTAACATCGTCTGTCACTAAAAGAAAGAAACCAGTTTTATTAGCGAATTTTGGATATTTCTCCTCGATTCTCTTTCGTATTCAGTTCGAAATAACATTTGTTCGAGCATTTCGTTATTTAATGGAAGTTCACAACAAAGACGCTACGATGGTTTCGAACAATACGAAATAGAATTCGAAATGTAAATGAATATATTTACGTAAGTAGATAAGCATGTAGGTGTGTGTAAGCAACTTTGTAGTATAATATATTCAAATAATGTCAAAGCTATTCTCTGTTATTTAACTATAACAAAATGAAGTATAATAGAAAGTGCAAATTGTACCTTGCAATACAGATTTTTAAAATAAAACGAAGAGCATAATTGAAGGTGATCTAATTTGTTCTATCGTACTCTCGACCTTTATTCTTACAATTTAAATTACACGATTCATTAAATCATATAACGACGTACATTTTCCTCGCTTTCTCAAACAGTTCATGTCCTTGGTATTTTACAAAGTAGCGTAAAATAGACTCTTTTTTTACCAGATAATTATGAAAATATAATACAATAACTGTTTTATTATAATTTATACAGGCATATACTTTTAAATAATAGAAATGTAATTTTTCTTAGCAACATTAGCGAATCCTTGCTATAATAACTTCAGCGTGAAGATCCGTTTGATACCTTTCATTTAACACCCTTTAATACGTTTTATTCAAATTTCATTGACTGTTCGTTAAATATACCTGTAACGACTAATGATAATACATATTATGCGAGTTAATTAATGCACGATCGCTTGTATCTCGAGTACGAAAACAATTATTCAAATGAAATGAAAACAAAAGATAAAGTATAATATAATAAATAATGCAATAACACTGTATCATGAAGACGAATAAAAGCATAATTTATTGACTACAAACTTTCAATATAATCGTCGTTAACATTGATACGTTTTTGACGCGTAACAAATTTTTTTTATTCCGTCAGCGGAATTCTGCTGGCCTATTTTTGATGAAAGATTTCACAGCTGTCTTCTGCCCATCGTCGGGCTTCAAATGAACACCCTTCGATATCTTATTTAACTTCAGGCAAGGAATGGAAATTCGATGAATTTTTGTACGTATAACAGACAGTTCAGATCGGGTTGTCAGTTCACATCAGATATGGTTTTTCGATCGGTTCAGAATCTTTGCCGAATTAATAATAACCGAAAATAGCTTTCGCACAGTGCCGTATCTTCTGAAAATTCAACTGTCACGCGTATGATTACTTCCTTTATTTGTTCGTTCGTTCCGATATTTGTAGTTAGGAAAAATGAATTTAAATAATATTATCGGCGTCGTAGAAAGACAATCAACAGAGGAAATTGGTTATTTCTTATCGTAAAAGATCAACTGAGTTTGTATCGAATTCTCATGTCTCAACTAAGAAGAGATGAAATAAGAGTTTTTAATTATTTCCGGATGTCAATATTTTGATAATCTGTTAAAAAGAGTGGAAAAAGATTTAACAGAAGAGAACACAACTATGAGAACAAGCATCGGTTCCGAAGAGAGATTGATGATATGTTTGAGATAAGTAAGTTTTATTAAATTTTATACTTAGTTTTATAATTAACTATAATGGCGATGTATTGATGATTTAATCAATGCAGACTGTTATCTTTATAAGGTTTTTATTCATAAAATTCATTTGGTGTTCTGGAAGCCAATCAGCCAATTTCGACTTGTTGGCAACGTCGTTCTAATCGAATCTCCCGAACGAAATTGATTGAACATAAAATATAGTCAAAATTGAACTGACTAAACTTTACTACGTGGCGAAGTTTACTCAACTGAGCAAACTCGGTGATGCGCTTTAACTTCTAATCTCACTAGTGATTTCCATGAAAGGCTCTTACAAACAATCAAAAAACACTTCCTGGAACAAATCCACCGCTCACTCAAATCATACCTAAGCAACTTTACAGTAAAAATAAAAGATGTATATTCTGAATTAAAAAAACATCAAGGCATCAAACACATTGTTACGACCTTTCCCGGCGAGAGCCGGTAGTGGGGGAACGCGTCAGCGAGAGGGGTAACTACGATTCTACTAATCGATACTGCGAAATGGTCGCTCCCCATGCGGTTCCGGTAGAATCGGGGTGGCTCAATGAATGCAGCTGTGTTCTACATTCACATGCTTCTACACATATTCTACTCTCAACTGTAGAATACAGTTGCATTCATATATATATATATATATATATATATATATAACTTATAAGTATATATAAGTATATATGTATATATATAAGTGTTAATCTCATATAAATATAAATATAAATATATATATATATATATATATATATATATATATATATATTTTTATATCAGATTAATACTTACAGCTTATACAGAAAGTATTGGTTTTAATCGTATCGGAAGTTACCGATAGAATGTTCGAGTGAGACCTTGTAAAATGTTACTTTTCGGAATGACAGTTCGCTTTAGACTGACTATCTTAGACCGATTCTTTATTTTTCGGGAAGACAATACCCACCACCCTAGGATTACGACACCGCACGCGCCAATGATCACGTAGGCCGATTTCTTTATAAAAACGAACAAATCGCAATCGATCTTTCTGGAAGTCGCGGCCAAGTGGCAACCAGACGCTCGTCGATACATTGTATGTTCATTGTATACCCGCCGGGAATGTAATACAGGAGACCCCGGGCGATGGTTAAAAATATGATTCGTAATGAATTCGCGGCGCAAAAACATCCTACGTGGCAAAACGACCGTTTCTGCAGTAACCATAAATGTGGGTCGTAGAGATTATTGAAGGTGCAGACACGTGGATGCCCGCTTGGCCCGGGCGCATGGCGCGTGGCGAGGCAAAATCCCACTCGACGTTACGCCCACCACAGAAAATAAATTAAAAGTCTACAATACAATGGTAAAATCAATTTGGACGTACTGAATACCACTATGGGGGACAGCAGCAATAAGCCACATGGATAAACCAGAATTTCTACAATCCCAGATACTGAGAACAATAGTCAACGCCCCATGGTATGTCAGAAACGAGGATATACGCAGAATTATAAATACCAACGGTGAAGGAGAACATTTTGGCAGGTATGCAGAAAAATACAAAAGACGAACGACAACACCTCGAAACCAGCGGGCTGCTGAAGCGAGCAAAATTCTCACAGAAAGAAGACTAAAAAGAACTGACCTCGCTGAAGAAATAAAATAATCAAACTCGAATATGGTATTCCGCTGGAGGTAGCCACCCACATGTTATTTAGCAGTTAAATTAAGAAAATTTACCAAATGTCCAGCTCGACAAATTGTAAAATACAAATTAAATAATAAAAAGAAGAAACTAATGATTGACTTCCGACCTTAACTCGAAAAAGCTAAAACTGTTGTTCTGCTCTCACCCGAGATCACGTCAACGAAATAATACACACGATGGAAAATAAACAATACTGTACAGCCGTATTCCTGGACATAGAGAAAGCATTCGACAAAATAAACCACGAAAGCCAACTACAAACACTCAAAGAATAATTCCCGGAACAAGTATACCAAATAATAAAATCATACATAAGCTTACAGAACCTTTACAATAGAAGTAAAGAACGCACATTCCGATGTCAGACATCAAAGCAGGGGTTCCGCAATGAAGCGTCCTAGGGATCGTACACGCTACATACACGGCCAACATACCAACAACTACCAATAGCAAAATATTGAGATTCGCGGACGACACAGCCGTACTAATCAGGCATATTAACCCTGTAACAGCAGCCAAATTGCTACAAAAACAGAAAATTAGATACAAGACAAACGAATTAAAGCTAACCCTAACGAACGCAATCACGTCACATTCATATCACGCTGAGAAAATAGATAACAGCTTCCCGAACGGCACGCAAATAACGCGAACAAGACAAGTCAGCATATCAAATCAATAGTAGACGAAATGCAGGCAGCAAGAAGACAAATGGGCAAATGTTAACAAGCCGAAAATCCAAATTGAGCACAGAAAACAAACTAAAAATATACAAAATAATCATAAAACCAATCTGGACAAAATCTAAACAAAATCGAAACAATTCAAGCCAAAATCCTTAGAACAATAGTAAACGCCCCGTGGTACGTTAGAAACGAGGACATACGGAAAGACCTTGGAAATACCAACGGTCAAGGAGGAGATTTCAGGTGGCAGCTGAAACGTGCAACACAACGAACATCGCAAGAAGACTAAAAAGGAAACACCCAATAGACCTCATACAAGATATAACTTATTTATTTTTATTTTATTTTTTTATTACCAATGAGATATAACACTTTACCAAATGTCCTTCAGGACAAATTGTAAAAAGCAAAATAAACTATTAGAAAAAAAAAAAAAAAAAAAAGAAGAAAAAAAAAGACCGTGAGGAAGACTGGGAGTGCTCGATATCACTAATTGGCTTGCTCGCCTAAAAAACGAGGATGAATCAGGAATCCCTCCTTTCTGGAACGCGAGCGAAGTGATTCGAGGAGTGGTCGAACGTGGCGGCCTCTCCGGTTACTGTGAAATGATTCCTCCGAGTCTCGATAATTGCCCCTGGTACTTGACACCAGTCGAGATCCCTCGGAATTCTTAATTTATGGCGCGAATACGTGTGGCAAGAAAGAAATCGACCTTTCTATGCGTGAAGTGTCAGCTTATATAATCGCCGAGAGACTTTAACACCGGATTAAACAGCACAGCGAACAGATCGCTAACAAAATTAATTTAGTAATGCAACATGTAATTCATCTTTTAAATATTTTTTGATTACCTGTACGAAACACGTACTTGCATTAAATATTTTGTAGCTTTTACGTAAATTATTGGTTTTCCCTTATATTCATTATTGCATGATAATCCCCATAAAATTCAAAGCATTACGTATTCTATACTTGATATATTGTTAACATCAAGATCTGTATTGATTGTATGTGAAGTTTGACCTACATACCTTGATGGCTGAATATCGTGCATTCTACTTATTAAATAAATAATTATTGAAAGAGTACGTACGTACTCGTATAATCTGTACAGAATGCATCACAGCTTGTTTAAAATTATATTCTCGAATAATTAACAAAACAGTGGATGTTAATTGAAGTAAAGAAAGAAAGTGCGGAAGGGATTATCTACTTTCTAGGTAAGCATAATAAGTTAACAATTAACAAACAATTCAGGATGCAGGAAATCCTATTATAATAAAATACATGGCTATTCAGTGAAAACATTATAAATATTTATTATTATATGTTTAAGATGACTATTCATGCTGTATATTAATTATTTTTTAAATATACAGAGTGTCTAGAAATTTCTGTCATTTGAAATAACTACCAAACGCGAGAGTAAATAACACGAAGAGGTGTTTTTTAAGCTTTTTTTTACGTGGATTATAATAAATATAAAAATTCCAGTTAAAAATTTTCACGTCGCGTTTTTTAAATGGAACATCGTATTTTTGTTCTCGTACGATGAAAGGGCCGAGGACGAATTCGATGCCCTGTTTTCAAGTGGTCTTGAATTAACGCAACGTCGCAACAGAGGAAATGTCGAAACACACAAGGGCTGAGTTTTTTGTTTCTCTATTTTTTCACTTTACATTGCACGTTCGAAATTCGCATATCGGTTAAAACGCTGCAGCACTCTGTTTGAAAATGGAGAACAACCATTTGTTTCGATACACCTACGCGTGTGACACCATACGCGAAAAGCATTGTCTACGAAACAGGACCAACAGCTCTTGAAAATAGGAAGAATCGAATTACTGATACACATGCAAGTGTAGTAGAACAAATGGTTGAAAAATTTGTCCGTTTCAACGATACTTTTTCTATAGCGACGTTGCATCAATTCAAAATTATTTGTCAGTAGCGTTTTGAATTTTTCTTTTTTTTTTACTCTGTTATGACATGCGAATTAAAATGTGATATCCCATCTAAAAGATGCAAAACGACCTTCGACTGGCTTTGAAAATTTTTAACTTTAACATTTTACATTTTTACACTTCTTATTACTATTTTATTTTATTTAATTTTATTTTTAATATTTTTTTTTCCACTTATTACATTTCTCCGTATCATCTATCGTTTGGCAGTTATTTCCAATTGCAGATATTTGTACAGACGCTACATATTTGGTGTAAACATTTGGCAATCTCTGTGTACATTTTCACATTCGTCTCGATCAATATAATCACGATAATTGCGTCTCATTGGTGTATTAATGACATTTCAGTGTTTTATATAGGATACAGAATGTATGCGAAAATGGATTGATAAATAACGCTCACGCGTCACGTAGCTCGAGGACAAAAATAGATGCAATGGTACCGGTAAGCCGGGAGCTTGTAGCTTCATTCCTCCCCTATACCATACCAAAAATCAATAACTGTACATGACGCAATTACAGATACCGTTTATGGGGAAGTTGAATATTGACACGATGTCAACGAGACTCAAGCAACGTGCAATAATCGATTTAATAACGAGAAACGTTATAACCGTTATATTATAATATTATTACCGAATCGATAATGAATAGCCGAGAGCAGCAGTTCTGTATTTACGCCTTACCTTCAGCTGCCGAACATATGAATTAATGGATTCAATATAGTTTGTAATAGCAATTACCATAAAAGCTTATTCACACTATGGTGGATCATTCATTCACCGCACAAATTATTTGTTTTGCGTAGTACCGCATGACACACACATTTCATATGCGGGCGCACAGTAAAGTTAAATTATTAAATGAATTTACACAAGCCAAGTTCAATTACAATTGTATGTAGCACCTTTTCCGAGGAATCAATTGCCAGTATCCTTCCTTAACAGAGTTGCCAACATGTTCAAAGCAAATTGGAAATCTCAAATTGCGCTCTGCCATGGTATTAGTTTAGAATATTGCCGTTATTATTTGAACTTAGTTAGTTAATTGGGAAGCGAGAAACTACAGGCAACTATAATCGAACTTCACTTAAGTGAATTCGTTTAATTATCGCGTTGTATTTGGCGCCCCTTTCTCAAGATCGATTGGCGAATGTTTAAGGCATCTAATACCAACGGACAGAATGTAAATTTAATTCTAACAAAAGGGGAAGAATTAAGATTTATTATTATGCTTAAACATATTATAATATTCAAATTGCGACTTCTAAACGGATTACAGATTTTTCCTGACAAAGTTCCACCGTTCCCTCGAAAGCCCGTCATAATTCCTTCGGGAACATCTCTTAAGCGTTTCAATGAAATTGTCGAGCACAGCACTCTTCTGGTCCCCAGCAAACTCAATTTCAATAGAACTACATTTAGCATTAATTATATGCGTAAGATGGGATTTATTCAAATCATGTCGTATAATAAATATTCACAAGATATATGTATACATTAAATATATTGTAATTTCTGTTTTCAGCAGTTTCGCTACTTTTATATAAAACAATATAAAAATGTAAATGTATGTAAGGTGGTTGAAACGACATAGCGAGATCATAATATCGGTCAATAACTATTTAAATATTTTTGTGCTAAATATATTATAAAAAAAATATATATGTTTATATGTACTTGTATTAAATATTTGTAAATTCTATATACATTATTAGATTGATTGCAAACTTTACCGATGACCGTAATAGTCGTCTACGTCGGTTAAAACTAAATCATAGATATTTATGCAAATTTTTGTAAATTTCAATATTAAATTTTTGTAACTTACAGAATGAAATTTAAAAAATGTTGCATCTACTAAATATTATAAAATCTACTATGTTCTCAATGGAGTTTACAATAAAACTTTACCGTTGAACAACGATCGTCTAAATAAACATAAGTCTGGCGATGTAATTAAACCTGTGTTTTATTTTGAACTACTGATAACGATGAAACTTTTCATGTTGACGATGGTATAAAGAGATACGTGCATCCGCAAAACGAGCAAATGTAGGAAGCGAGTAAATAAATTTCAGAATTGTTAAATATGAAAATTACCGTTACACTGTGGATTTTATCCAACATCATGTATTCTGAACACGACTAAAGGATTAAAACCCCGACAGATATTTGTTTCGTCCGAAACAAATATATATATATGTATATATATAGAGAGAGAGAGACAGAGTAACATAGATATGTATAGTAACATAATCTCTAAGCGACCTTCATCTCGTGAAGTTTATGCCTATCGAGATCGCAGGTTTTAGCAAACGTGGACGTTGAAACCAAAGAATATAAGGAAATATCTTCTATTGCAGTAATATCATTTATCCCTTACTTTCACTTAGATTATCGTCTTTCACTTGCTTCGGCTAATTCATTACGAACGGTACTCGACTCGCTGACAAATTGAAAGCGATTACGTCTTCGGATCCTCTCGCGTGTCGTTTCAGATTTCAGGTTTAATTTTCGAAACTAAATTCCACTTCAGGATCTTCTTACGTTATATACATAATCCTATTTTATCATTAATTATTCGAGACGATAAAAAGCAGAAATGTATGTAGTTGTTCGTGTGCTAAAATGGCCTTGTAAATTCTAAAAAAAAAAAAAAAAAAAAGAAAAAAGCCTTGGAAGAATGAAAAAACCTTTCTCAATACTGGCCGAATTTCATGTAAAATACTTTTCAGGTTGTCACAGTTGAAAGAGATATTTTAGTAGACTTACTCGGATGGATCACCTAGCAGATTACTACACACATACGTTCATCCATATACACACACACATACGCTTCTACTATCGTGAAACATATTTTGCGTTAGTTAAAAACTACGCGTAGGAGAAGAAAACATTTTTCCACACAGTTGTTTGTAATACAATTTGGACGAGATATTTTGCAACGCAATATCATTTACACGACGCTTTGTACGAGATAGCTCGCAGAGAAATATCGCTCATGTGGCGCTTTGAACGTGATATGTATGTTACACGTTTTTCACTAGAAAGAAAGATCTCGCAAATTCGAGGAACGAATCTCACAGAATGATTCGCAGAAAAATTAATTTGTAAAATACTGCGTATTTATGAATATAAAAGAGCATCGGTTTCCACGAACAAGTAATCCTATTCCTTTGTCGTATGAAATAATTCAAAGCACGGTATTATGCATAATGGTACGTTACAATCGTTACAAAAGTACCTCGTTTTTTCTACGTAACTCATTCTCCTCACAACGTACGCAGTATTTTGTAGGATGGCATTTCTTTATCGTAGGAGCTATTTTCTTAGGGAAACATCGAGATTTAATGCAAAAGAGGAACTTTTTCTGAGATCTTTTTGCTTTGCGATAAAAATTTTCAACTGGTGTAAAATACTTCTTTAATGATCCAGAAATAATGTCTTCTTTTATCTCGCGAAAAGTTTTTCCATCTTCGTAACAAGAGAATATTACAAGACAATTAAATATCGTTATGTTAAGCAAATGTAGAAAATACTTCTCGTGCCATTTCATAAATTTACTTATGGTCAGATTCTCCCGTAAAATTTGATGGATTTCATTTGCTCCACTCATGTATGTGTTATAATCTAGAACGACATTGAGTTTCTGCCGGTATTGTCCCGTACCGTGATCGATATTAGTTGACATCACCAAGCGAGGAGAATGTACAGTAGCAAGGGTTGATACTAGCTTCTTGTCTTCCCACGCACAAAAAGCCACCGTTTCGCTATATCTGACTAGCATTTGTCCTTTTTTCAATTTTTTTATATCTCTTGCAATCGTCCCGTAACGTGGCATTTCCTTTCGTTTTAGACGTACAATACCGCAAACGTTAGTTCCATTTTTATGTAATATTTCGTACAAGGCAGGAGACGGATGGTAATTATTGAGGAACAGAGTTCTTCCTTGTTGAAGCAAATGTTTCGTTAAATGTAATACAATTGAACCGTAGGCATCAAGTGGTTTGGAATTCAAGTCACGTAGCAATTGTCCACTTCGAATTGTATACATAGCCAGTTTCACATTCAGCCAAAACAAAGGTTTTTAGTCCAAAAGTTGCTCGTTTGTTAGGAATATACTGGTTATATGGCAGTCTATCTTCCCATAGCATCACGCTTTCATTAACGACGATATTTCTTTCTGGCAGATACGCGCTTTGAAAGCGTAACGGTAATCTGTCGATAACAGGTTGTACTTTGTACGTTACATCGATGTCTTTTCCATTTATTTTTCTCATTATTCTCGTCGTTAAAATTTAAGAATCGCAGGATTCGCAAGAATTTGTCTCGTGACATAACGTTTCTTATAAATTGAAAGCTGTACATGGGATCGGTATTCCAATACATAGAGATCGTAGGTAAATGGACTATACACGTGTAAATAATAATAGGGATGGCGGAATACATATCAGTAACGGTAATATTATAAGGAACCCTGGAGAAACCGTATTTCTCGAACGAAGCGAAGGAAATATCCCGCGTATTCGTTTATTAGTCAACGATATTGCGTCGACATATGTGTCTCTTTCGTGTTCCAAAGCGATTAACAACATTTGAACCTGAGATATTTTGTTCAAAGCATCGCATGAATAATATACCGTGAGGTATTTCGTATAAAGCGTTATACGAAACGACATTGCGTTGTAAAATATTTCCTTCTCAAATACGAGAGGATTAAAAGCATAAACATAGCAAATGGAATATTGAAACGACGAACAGAATAACAGAGACTGTTTACTTGGAGGTATAAAGTCTGATGAATTTGTTTTGTCCTTGTTTATCTTATCGATTTGAATTAAACGTAATTACCTTTACGTAATTATTATGAATACCTTGTACAGAAACCACTGTACGTTTCAAAAGTCTAAGAAATGAATTTTCGTTTGCAAATTTCACCTATAAATTAGTATACACAAGCAACTTGTACATGCAGATAGAGAAATTCCACTTATTTCCTTGCATTTTATTTTAAGGATGAAAGGATAAAATGGCTGAACGTAATAATCCTTCTTTCATACCAATTTAATGTAAGAATCGTATCGTTGAATAAACACAAATACCTACAAATCGAAAAATTCTGTTTAAATGAATATGTATGTATACATGCATTTATAATCAAGTTCCATGAATTCGTATCCATGAATTGAAATTATTTTCATATATTCGAGAACAAAAGGACACGTATTTATACGTAACTATCGATACTATCGATTTATACGTAACTATATATAAGGAAAAAGTATGCTTGTTTCTTTCGTGAAATGCAGATATACACAATTACGTATAATTTCATGGTAAATAAATGTTTAAATAAATATTGCAGAGAGTAATTAGTCGATATACCAATAAGTATTTAAGTATTTATAAATATCGTGTACCAATAAGTATTTATATTTTATTTATTTCATATTTTTAATTTTCTCTTTACGTCAAAAGTTCTCTTCTCCTATCTCAATTATCCCAGAACTTTTCAGGTTTTTCGGCGAAAAACTTTATTGTATAATTTCTTGTGTCGACCAAAGAGTTACAGTCTTTATCATTAAGGGAATTTTGTAATGACCTGAATAGGGGAAAATTTGAGGGTCCAACGTCTGTTGAACACGGTGGGCGTGCTTCAACATCTTTTGTCGAGTAATCAAAGACGCGCAAAGCCAGGCATTGTTCTGACGAAACTGAAACTTCTGGACGTTTTTGTTCAATTGCTGTCTCTAATTCGTCTCATTGCGAGCAATATCCTTCCGAATTTATCGTCTGGTCGTTTGTCGTCATAAACAGCGGATATATTGTTTCCTACTTGTGTAGCATTTTTGCCTTTTCGGTAAAAGAAAAGCATCAAATGCCTATAATGCACTTTGTTTCCTTCCATATTTAGATTTGAAACTAACAAAAATTAATGTATTCTAAGCAAGACTTTTTCTAAAGATGCATCAAATATCACCTTTTACGATATGTACACAATTCATTTGTTTTCAATCATTCTGATATATTCAGACCTGTTTTAATGCCACCTACTGAACATCGGCACGAAATTTCCCAACAACCCAATGTATCACGTAATATATAATTTAAATATCTTTATAAAACAATCTCGTAACTCCTGTATATATTGCGTATGATGGAGGCAGACATAGTTTTGCTTCTTTCTCCTTTTTATAATTTATCACGTGTCTGATAAAATCTCATACGAATAGTTCATAGAAATAACTCAAATCTAATTTCTATATCACAATATCGAATCTTGATTCTGTAAGTATGATAATATAACCATAGTGTTCAAAGAATAGGAAATCAAAATATATGACTATTTCAGCTTGTTGAAACAGTTTAATAATATGTAAAAATACAATTTTATAGTTTACATGTACATCTATGTTTATATGTATGTAAGTACATATATACCATTGATCGTTTTAGATAATAAATGCTGTAAACATACTGTAAAATAAAAATAGGAATAGAAGCTTTTTAAGTTTATGTAATATGTAAATAGCAAATCTGAAAGATCCTAAGAAGTGTATCAGAAAAAGTATAGAATCCAAAAATGACCAAATATTATTTCATTTTATAAGAGTTTTATTTGAAGAAGCTATTACATCTTTATATACTGTAACATTAAATTTGAATACAAGTTTATCTTAGGATAAGTTAAGTTAGTAATTTTGTTATATACGTACATAAAATAATACAAAATATATAAAACTAAATTCTATTTGTTTGTTGCTCATATTCTGGAAATATATAAGTGGAGTATAAACATATAAACATATTGTGAAGTTCTCTGATTTTAATACCACCCAATATCGATAAATGTTATATATATATATATAACATGGGTGCGTGTGTGTACACACACACACGCACACACACACACATCATATATCGTGTAATGTAAAACTTATATACTCCTTTTTGTGAAATTTTTGTATCTTTAAATTTCTTATATAAATGAATATAAGCGTCTACAGTGTAGTTATCCAATTCCCATTGTTTAGCACACAATTTGTAATTTTGTTCTGATTGCCCTAAAGCAGTATCCATCCATAAGCACGTATTGATTTCTAGGGCTTGCCCTTCGTGCGCATGTGATATTTCAGGCAAATACACGTGCTTATCTTCATGATCGCGTTATTAGTGAGCAGTCGTATTATAATTTACCAGCCACGCATTATACATATTCCTTAATTTTGAAAAAAGTTTAAAGACTTCAAGAAGTCTACACGTTTATATCTCGATCGCTACAGCAAATATTTTTCTGTTATCGGTTCATTATCATTTACGCTTTCTAAGAAAATATATTTTCTTAGAAATGTTGTTTAACTTGCGTCATGCGTCCTTCATTCGCACGATCCATTAGGAGCGTTTCAATAAGGATTATTCCTAAATTCCAAACATTCCCTCTTCCTCTAGAATGTGCGCTCTTTTTGCGTGGAACACGCTATCTCTCGTGTGTATCACGATATCATGCGCATCTTCCGCATTTGCCTGAGCGAACTTTCACAATTGATGGATCTGTTTTACGAACGTCAATCTGCCACACTGGGTGAAACTAAAACCTCATAATTCTAACAGGTCAGATTATTGTTAACCTTTCACCTTACCGGTCTTCGTAAATTTATTTTGCAACTTTACCCTCTCTGCTGTTATATTTTACTATTTTACTGAACAGCAAAAAACTCTGACTACGTAATAAAAAACTGAAAAAGGTAATACAAATACTAGGGTTATAATATCAATATGAAATATATTTCTCTACTGCTTTTTAAAACATCAATCTGATCTATAATATATGCAGACCTCATAACGTAAACTTTCCTTAATATCGTATTATACCTAATATACCTGTTGTGTCATTTCAAATTTCTACAGTAGCGATTTGTAATTTCATCTATTTATGTTTGAAAAACAATAACTTTACAAGTTGAGAGAACAATGTATCCGTAATTGTAACGAAGAGCGTTCAAAGTAATGTGCGAAATAAT
The DNA here is from genome assembly GCF_905332965.1 of Bombus pascuorum. NCBI lineage: Eukaryota > Metazoa > Arthropoda > Insecta > Hymenoptera > Apidae > Bombus > Bombus pascuorum. The sequence goes on along the minus strand of NW_026869765.1, from coordinate 114,878 downwards.
TTCATCATGAAATCAAAGGAAAGTTCTTTGTGCAGCTCAACTCTGTGTTATTTAATTAAATTAAAATAACATACATCGTGGAATAATATCTATAAAAGCTGTAGTATACTTGCTAATATCTTCAAAACAGCATTCAATCAGCTGTTCCTGTTTCATTTCATATATTTAAGTAAATCTGTATTTCAATTAACACGATAAAAGAACCAAATAGTAAAAAAAAAAAAAAAAAAAAAAAAGAAAATATTATACCTCGTATCTTTTATACTATTTTTGCATACGTTGCTAAAGGTGTATTCTTTACATTTTTGTATGTTTAGCTTTTTCATAAACACAAATGGAAACAGCGTTTATCCGTCGCATCTGTGCGAAGTGAAATATAAATTCGCCGAAAGCGACGTTTTCCGACGAATCGTCCGCTGTATCGATCCGCAGTGAGAGAGTGTAAATTTGACTTTACTTAGAACTCGCAACTACGAAGGAACAGTAAGTAATTCCAACATAGAAATTCTCCACGAATTCCAATCTAAAACCTTAAGATCCTTAATAAATGCACCTTTGTACGTAAACCCTCCAATTAGTCAACTACTCGAGTTGTTGGAACAGATCCGCAGGCTAAAAAGACATTATATCTTATATCTAAGCACTAGATTCAAATAGAATCAAATATATTATAAATACTTCTTAATCATGTTATAGTACCACGTCAGATAAATTTATTTAAAATTCTCTAACGAGAATTGATTGTAAAATAAACGCAAATTAAAAAAAAAAAAACATATAACTTGACCAAACTACTGACCGCGTTTGACTGACCGCGTCTATACAAAGCATCTGTCGATAACTGCTGCTTAAAACAACTGCAAAACGATTGACAAAGGAAACTAATGTATAAGCATCTTTTGTGTGCTTTATTGATACCGTTCAACGTTCAATATTTTTCATCATATAATTGCAATCCTCTAAAGTTACCTCGAGAATATCGGTATTAAATAACTATTTAATTATTTGGTTATAAGTAAAAGTTCCTAACATAATTACAATGTTTCATCTACTTTGTTACAAATGCGTAGCTGATAAAGTTACCTTATTGCAATTACGACGCAATAACTGCAAAATAAAGACTGTACGTATACTTATATTATAAAAATCGTGCAAATAGAATAACAACGGATTGGTGTCCATTTTTTTCTTTTTCTTTTTTTTTTTTTTTTTTTTTTCTTTTTGGATTACCGATAACTGATAAATTAACGTATTACGAACGTTTTACAGATTAAACCCACTAACAAGCTTTAGGATTTTTATCTGATTTTAGTAAGCACGGTTACCTTCGAATAACAGTAATCCTGTTTTCAACTGTGCATTTTTACACCCGGATGAATATATACTGGAGCAATCGCTTGATGTAAGTTTACCGTTTGACAAGGCACATCCTTGATAAGATCCGACTTACTACCAGTATTATATTCCACTAATTATGGATTAACGAGGCAGCCATTCTACATGGCAGTATAAGCAGGAAATGTAGAATAAGATTCGTTTATACGATACTAGGTTAAAATTGACTTGAACTTCCCTTGAAAGCTTAAAATGGAGTTAAAATCTTTGCCAAATATGTCTTGAACTTGTATGATTCTGAATTATTTATTAATTCGGTTTGGTTTCTAAAGTGGGAGTGAACGATCGATAAAAGGTTCTACATCCTGAAATAAGTCAAGAATTTATAGAATGTGTTTTCACACGGCGCTTAAGTGAATACAGGCAAAAGTGAATCAATAAGAGAAGTTATTCTGCATTTCAAACTAAATCGAAAATGTAGAATAAAATTTCATAGTACCGTTTCTGGGAAAATAAGATTTGAAAATTTATCGAGTAGACGTGCAGCAAGTCGATTCTTAATTCAACGCATTAAACTCTATTTTCTTAAAGACGAAGCTTTACATAGAAGAAACTTGTTTTACATCTTTATTTTCGCAAGCAATAGCCAAATTCACATACATTAAACGAATTCGATTCTCTTGAAAAATCAGATAAATGGAAGAATGTTATTCTTTACTGCATACTTTTTACTTATTTTTGGAGATGGAATACCTCGTATTCCACATCTATCCTTCAAATTTTATTTTCCGTATAATATCTCGTATAATTTCTCGTACTAAGATGCAAGCAAGATGCTAGCAAGCCGCCCTTGAGAGAAGGTTGCTAGCGGGAAGCGTCGTTCCGAGAAAAGTACATTTCCCGTACCTCCTCTTAGATGGATGGTAGATTTAAGGACTTATTAAAAATAAAGACTATTTGTCCGTTTGAAGGATTTTAATTAACGATATTCTAAGAATTATAGCAGGTGTTCGGTCTAGCTGAACATGTCTCGTGGAAATGCATCGCCATCTGGTAATTATCTTGCCCGAAGAATAGGGTCTGTGTGTGGCGAGCCTCGGGGTAGATATCCATTACAACGTTCACTGTCAAGTATCGCTACGACTATTTCTTTTTAAAGGGAGCTATACAATTATTCTGTACCTTTGTTAAGTAAAACGTTTATTCCGTGGTCGTGGCTGCATCTGACAACCAGTTATCGCCTCGAATCCAAACTCGTTATCGCAAATCTCAGACAATTATAATCGATTTAATTCACAAAGGTTTATAATAATCGGTTTAATTTATAAAGACAGTATTGGGATATTTTTCAACGAATTCCAAGGGGGGAGGCCCGGTGTCCTTTCATCTCCGACATATTTATATATATTGAGGTTTTCACGTACGAAAAGTTAAATTTATATATATATATATTCTATACAATATTCTATAGAGTAACATTAGAAAGCGTTTTGCAATAATATCTTCAATCGTAGTAGTGTACATATTCTTCCACTTAATTTCAATTTCGATTATGCTTTGCGAAAAGGCAATAGTTCCTACGTTCGATAAGAACATAAAATTACAAATTTCACGTTTTCAACATTAACTGATAATTTAACGGGTAAAAACAATTTTAACGAGCGTTCGATCTAATCTTCAAATCACGTGTTTTTCTATAAATGCATCGAACCACTTCGAAACAATGATGGAAAGATTTTACGATAAAATACAAATATACATAAATATCTTAATAATTACCGTTAATAATTACCTAAATCGTCTAACAATATAATCACGCGCTATCCATTGCAACACGAACCAAATACGCTTAACTTTCAGATTGTAGAAGTTTGATAAAACGTTTCTTCATATATATATATATATAATTTCGTTGCATAATTTCGATACGAGATTAAATATTTCTTGTTTGAAGTAAAAATAGCAAATAAAAAGATTAATTACTCCAAGTAACTTTATTTGAAAATAACGCTTGAAAACGAATTATTATTGCTAGAATTGCATTTAATATCGTGCAAATATACATACTATTTTGCCATTACTAGCTTTATTACACATTCTGCAGTAGGTATTCTCAGAAGTAGGTATTTAAACTAAATACTGCGAGATAGAATGCTTGTCTTGTGAACAATTTAAGTTTCCAAGTCTGTGCAAATTATTGCGAAGCTTATAAAATGAGGTATGTGAGATATTCATAAGCTTATTCCACGGAATTTAATACACGGTTATACTGTAAATTTAATGCTTGAAAAGAGGAAGGTTTTTCTTCGAGTCGGGTTGTATACTACCGCATAAAAATTTAATCCTTTACACCACGTTAACGTTTAGATACATTATTTCATTATATATTTCGTCATATACTTTGCAATATATATCGCAAGATATATTTTATTCGCAACAGTATTGCAATGATTTTATTCTTTATAACCAATATTGCAATATTCTATTTAGAAGTATTAGGACATTCGTGTGAAATTTGACGATTAACATGCAAAATATAAAAGTCAGAGTATCAACAGAAATCCACTTATATTTTCTCACGTGATCTGTAATTAGAGGTAACTTCAAAATCGTAATTTTATTTTTATACTTCCATGTATAATTCGTTAATTATTATAATAATCTTATAATATAGAATCACTTATTAATCAATCAATAACCGCTGTATACATATCTTGTAGTTTTATCTTTGTATCATCATTTCGTAATATGTTGGATGTAATTTACGATAATGTTATTGTATCTTTATGTTAAATAATGTATTCAACTTATTAACTTGCAGTATGATATGATTATGTATTATAATTTAGTCGCTGGAACCGTGTCATTTGCTATTGCCAATAATTAAATTCTGGACGTTTGTGCATATTAAATTTACAGAAAACGTATGATATATATACGCATATAAAATATGCGCAGTACGTCAGCAGTACGTCAGTACATCATACAAGCTAATATGTCGAACATTATTATACATATAATATTTAACGATCAATATTTAACAGCACTTCTATAATTATTCTGATATGCGCAGTTTGCGCGATAAATTATCAGGTTTTTGCCCAAATTTGTAAATGTTAACTGATGAAGTTTATGCAGAACAAGGACGTAAAGTTGGATATTCACTATTATACGCGTATAAGATGACAGTTGGATACTGTTGAAAATATTGATGATAGAAAAAAATGTTAAGAAAATCAAAAATATTGCACGGGGAAGAAAATTTAGTGTAATTGAATTTTTTGCACGAGGGCATTTCAAGTTCGCTAAACATAATGATGAATTCAACGACTATACTCATTCAAGGTCATTCAAAATCAATCTAAGTCACAGAAAATTTGGTGGTGTTCGTGGTCGATTTTACGAAGCCCACAAGGATTCTCTGTTGCTCGGTACATATTTCCTTGTTCCTTTGATTTTGTTGGTTATGGTACACGGTCGCTATCCACGAGGTTCCGCGAAAGGAAATCTACGTGGGCCATTCGTTTACCTTCTCGGTACATTATGTCAAAAGTAAAATTTTGTAAATAAGCCCACCACCTGTAAACCCCGTCATTCACTTTATTACTGGTTCCCTTCAACGAATTACAATCAATAACAACAAGAAATTCCCGTCCATGTAGATAGTGACGAAAATGTTTAACGGCGTTTACAACTGCCAACGTCTCTAGTTCATACGAATGATACGTAGAATCCACGGGACTAGTTTTCTTACTATACTATACTATTCTATTAGCCGGTTTTTACCGTCGACCTTATTGGTCAAAATAGCCCCGTATCCACGCGATCTAACGTTAGGATGTAATTCTATCGGATAATTAATTAGGGTCGAACATCATTTACGCCAGTTCATCAGTCAGGACGGAAATTACCTTTTGGCTTATATTTTCATGTTTATCTGTCCAATTTAAGGTAAGCAACAAGATACGAGTAGGCGAGGTCGCCCAAGACCTAGGGAACAGCCAAACGACGTCGTTACGTACTCGTATTGCCCGTTGGGGGTGAAAACTGCTGTATATTCTGTAGAATTAGGATGAATGGGAATTTCATGGAACCCGCTGGCCATGTTCGGGCTAATAAGAGGTAGAAGATATCGATCCGTGACAGTATTTTTATTTAGTTCCCGAAAATCTACGCACAATCTGTCCGAGCCGTCCTTTTTCTTTACGAGTTTTCTTTACATAACCGTGAATTACTAGGGCTTATAATTTTTACTCTAATTAATTCGCTTATTCTATCACGCATTATTCTTCGCTCTTTCTCGCTCAATCTATAAGGGCTTCTTCCTTGCGCGGCAACGTTTGGATCAATAAACCGTATTTCTAGCTGGCTCGTATTTACACGAGTGCGTGGGAAGCCCGTAACGAATGAACTTTTGAACTTTTCGAGAACAAAGATCAAACGACTTTAACCATGATCAAGTACCTCGGTATCAACTTCATAAACATCGATCTTCTTCTCAGCGGTTTTGTCACAGACATTAACAACTTTTGTTTTACAAAGAGCAAGACATTTTCTGTAATATTCACGTTAAAAGCTTGTCTTAAAATTTCACGATCAATCATGATATCATATTCCAAGTAAGTAACTATCAGCAAGGACATGAAAAATGATCTCCTATGTAAAACCATTAATACATACTGTGAACAAAATTTGTGATGTACATTTAATACAAGTGTTTTCTATCTATCCCTCGCAGTATTACTAAATCACTCATTCTTTTGCCGGAAAATTTTGGGGCTACGGATTCTTCAATTAGTGAGCATTCAGCTCCCGAAACGAAGTTAAATTGGAATGATGATTTAATGTACCAATTGGATCTTCCTCTACGCGGGAGTCTACTCGACGTTCGTTATTACAATCGTAGTTTTTCCTCCACAATAACGGACAATTAGGCGCGACATATCCCTTCTAGCGGCACTTGAAGCAAGATGCCGTCGATGATGTGGCTGATCGGTTTTCATCAGAGTTTCGTATATTCTTCACCTGCTCCAATTTTATCCTCTTGCGACAACCCGACATTCGATGTCCGTAGTGGCTACAGTGATGGCACTTTATCCGGGGCTTTCTGACGAAGCCGTCGACTTCTCCTCGTCGCAGAGAAATCACTTTTCACTCTGAAATTGATCTTCCGTCTCTATGTCATTCGTGAGTGCTAGTCGTTCGGAGAGTCGATCTTGTAGACCGAGGCAAAGAGCGGCGGCATTAATTATTTCGGCCGTCAATAAATTTTGCCATCTTGTCTTCAGAAGGGAACGGAGACGATTACCGTAAGCTCCTGAGGATTCGCTCTTCGACAGTCCTTCCTTGTATATCTCCATTAGCGCCGAGGTCGCCGTCTCTTGGCCACCAAAACGCGTGATGAAAAGTTCATTAATTACCGGCTAGGTAATTTCTTCATCGTTCAGTACTTGCGTAATCCAATGCGCTGCAGAACCCTCTAAAGCACGATTCAAGGCAGAAAATAACTCGCTGCCTCGTAAAGGATTTTCTTTCATCATTAGGTTAACGATTATGCACCATGCAGCCGGGTCGGCGCTCACGATACCGGGGTTAAAACGTGGTAGCGTTAAATTTCCAAGTCCTCCGCTCGATCTTTGCTCTCGCGGCTGAGTCAACTCGCGCACAATAGGTCACGAGCTGTTGCATCGTTACAATCGGCACTGATCCCACTTCTGTGATGTCGGGTTATCATTAAGATTAAAGTTAGGGGCATATAATGAATCTTCAGAGGAATTATTCATCGTTGTCACACAATCGAGGTAACGTTTATTAACACAAGTATGGATGTGACAATAACTATATAATAAGTATGGATGTTCGATAACAAATCCGCGGTCAACGGGATAACAGATGTACTTTGCTTAGTTTTTTTCATTTTCAATAACTATCATCGACGATGGAAATTCTTTTTGACTAAGAATAATCACTAGCGTTATCGGCGATAAAAACATTTTTGGATTATTTCTGACCAAATGGTTGGCAAAGCCGATATACATCTAAGAACAATTTATTTGTTATATATATGCAAAATGGAGAGGATAGTCGTAGTACAATCGGAAACAGGCTGATTCTACATGAAAAAATAAGTCGAAACTGTACAATAAAATTTGTTCATATGACGCTTCGTTTCTGAGAAAATCAAATTTGAAAATTTGTCAAGCATACTTTAATTTTCCTATGTTTTTCCTATATTTTTTTATTTATTTTCAAATGAAATTTAAATCCCTGTCGATTATTTACTCTTATCCGGAATTAAGCAAATTTAGGTATATTTGTCAAATCTTCAAAGTCGATTTTCTTGAAAGCGAAGCCGCAGACGAACGAATACCATACGAAATTGCTTTCATATTTTCCACGTGGAATCACCCCTGCCCGGTCGTACTGCGACTACCGCTCCATCTCGTGTAATAAAATTTTTCGATATGAAATAGCATTTATATTAACTTTTATTCTTACAGTAGATTTCAATTTAATATCTATAATTCGAGAGGGTAACATTTTTGTCCAAATATTGGCTTCGTAAAGACGTCAAAATCCGTAAACGTCAAGCTTTGACAAATAATTTGAAACTTGGTAAACTGGATTGAAGATCTTTCAATTCGTTACGTTTCTACGTTCTCGTGATCCCACGAAAAACAGTTTACAAGCTTCAACGTTCCGTCTCTCATGCTACAACCCCTGGTTAACTCCCCAATCTAATTTTTCTGCGCTGATTTGATTCGCTTGCCGAGCGGATTTCAAATTGTATCTACCGATCGATTTGTTGACCAGACACGTTTCACTTTCGCGACACGACGACTGCGTTTATTCGCAGCAAACGTATTACGTTACATGGAATGTAAAAGCTCCAACACGATACGAGAACGAAGAGGGGCTCTAGTCCCGTTGAAAATGTTTCCGCGGTCGAGTCATACGAGCCGACTCTCCACCTCGCTCGCTTTTTCCCTGCCTCGTCCATGATAAAACCAATAGATCGCCTTGGTCGAACAGGAAAAAATTTGATCTCATCTTGTTAATATGAACGTTCCTCCTCCTTAAGCACCAAATGCCGAAGATTTTATGGAAATGGCACGGCTGTTATATTCCTTCGAGGGGGAGCAATGATCGCATAGGCACTATCGGTTTCCATTATACGTCTCGATTCCATATTGTCGATCGCCTATTTGAGGGGGTTGAACGATAGGCGGAAGTATCAGAGGTCGAGGGTTGAAGCTTAGGGAAACGGAGATTGTAACTACAGGTCGGTTAGAGGTATTGCATCGTAATGTTCCGTTGCAGTGTACCGTTGCTCGTAAGTATAGTTCATAAACGTTGGTAATCTGTGACGATATCATTGATAGCTGATAATGTATCTAGGCAATTGAAACGATTTGCGACAACATTATTTAGATTTATTTGAAGTGTAGAAATTAATGGTAAATATGATTATAATTAGAAATCTAGTATAGTAATTAAAAAAACTATTGGCACATACTGTTATTCTCCAATGAAGCAGTTTTCCGTCAGATTTTGTTCGTCAAATTTTTGTAACCATATTAAAGTACTACTGATATGAAAATGATATTGATAATGAAATGTAGTATATTTTGACCTAATTAATTAGCATGTAAATGCTGTAATAAATAGAATGGTATGCCGATAGTTTCTGTAGCCACGTGTTCCTTTTTATGCAATCACCAAACTATAATAATAAATTATCTATTAAAAAACAGCAACATTATATTTTCCCATCTAGCGTGTACAATTTGCTATTTAAATATCGCTGATTTTAATATCGGAAGTCAAATTACAACTTACAAAGAGATCTGCAAGATTTCTCTTTATCTAATTTATAATCAAAAGATTAAAAAGTTAAAAAATTTGTAGCTGAAGACTTCGTCAATAGTTTTGTAATATTTTACGATTACAAACACCAGTTTTATTGTTGCGTATTAGCTTCGAAAAATTAATTCAATCCGACCATAATATATTATTATATGAAACTAAAGTAATTACGAATGTAGTTATAATAATTTATTCTTAATTTTGTAAAATATACATCAAAAATAAACAAGTGTCTTAATACTTTTTAAGAGTAATGCACACTTTGGTCGATTTGTATGAACAAGACACAAATGCTACTAAAACACATGGTAGAACAAATAAACATCCAGGACCACTTTATTCTCTGTTACAGTCATCCCTGAATATCATAACAGCCTGTTATGCCCGGAGCTATCAAATATTATGGAAGAGTCATGTTACCGAAAGAATCCATTGTTTTTAGCTCACTCGGTGATAAAGCTATATATACAGTAGATATGATGGAAACGGATTGAATAAATTGATAGATAGAATATTGCGATTAACCCAGGCAATAATATTTAATGTTATTTAAAACCTAGATCAATCACGTATTCAATTCAATCAGTACGACACTGATATAGTTTTAAATGAATAATTATTCCACAACAGGATTATGAAAGATAATTAATTCATACGTTTTAGTAACATTCGTGCATTGTCAAAACAAATCAATTAACATATCCAAATACATAGGAGCGAAATCCTACGTAAACATTACAATTTGGTTTAGACACATGTTTAATTTCAGAATATTATAATTTTAATTGATGTTCTACACTTTATACGACGTATGTTATTAATAATAACATGCACAGATTTTGTTATATAGTATACTTTAATGTCACGATCGTTTATCATATATACGTGAATTTTTAACAAATTAAAAACGGATAAAATGTAGAATATAGATAAATAAATATCGCGGATGTAAGTGCAATGAAACAAATCAGCCTATTTCTACAACAAACTGAAATTTAACTTTCAGAAAGACTTTTAACAAACTAGGATTTAACCTAGCCGTTTAGAATGTTGTTTATCCTTATAAAAAGTAACCAATTTTTGTTCTCTTTCCATCAATGACGTACGTATTACGCGCAAATTCTGTCAAACATTTTTAAATACAAAGTGTAAGAATTGTCGATCTTTCCAGGGAAATTCAAATTACTTTTCACTGAAATTTCATTGAAGCTTTGGAACGAAATATTTAATTTTTTGTTTCGACATAAATTGATTTATTTTTAGACATTTACAATTTCTATTTATTTGACAATCATCAAATAACGTGTCACACAAACTGTTGTCGTTTAATATTTTGCGACAGTGCTTAAAGAATTCATAGCTAGAAGATAATGTACGCATTATAGGACTGTGTAAAATAGTACGTAGCAATTGAAATGCTGCACAAAGGAAATTATTTGATCGTTGACCCAATAGAAGTGAAATAGAAATAATTATGTCGTGTCTTATTATCGAGAAGTAACCCTTTATCCTTGTTGAAAAATGTATAATAAAATTGGCCAAAATGTACGCCATGCTGTTGTGAGAAATTTATACGTTTCTAACGGATATTCTCGTTTTAAAATTTCATTAGTTACCGCTAAGGACATTTCATTAAATCTTCCGACGAGAAGAGTAAACAGATAAACAAATTTAAAACCAGAATAATTATTTGCAGAAAGAGAGGAATGTGTTTTTCGATCAAATATGGGAGCATATACATCAGAAAATTTAGTCCAACGTAAAACCAGAGAAAATTAATACCGCTGCAAAACCAATACACGTAATCCTCTCAGATATTAAACCGCCAATGTAATTTATTTTTGCTCCTCGCTACTTTTAATTTAGTTTTTATCTTTCCGCTAAATTTCATAAGATTTTTCATAAATTTTCATAAATTTTCACAAATCTAATTTCCATATGTGCATAGTATTATAATATTTATACGTATCTAATATTTGCGTATTATTTTTCTATATTATATTATATTATATTATATTAATAAATATTTTTACGTTATCCCTTTTATACGTATACACCTGCTAAATACTATAAAAAATACTACACTTTGAATGTTTCAAATATTTGTATATCGTCTCTTCAATTTTTACGTCTTTAAAATTGAACATTATTGATTATGACATTATTTCCTATTATATCCTATTATGGAAATTGTTAATTTTAGAGTCATCATTCTTATGGATCTGAATACATTTCTATGTGTACATTATTTTCGTTATAGTCTCCCTATTATCGTATTACAATAGACAGATCCATTGGTTATAAGTTAGACATATACGTACATTTTGCCTGTTTATTCTTTCTAATTTCAAATCTTAGTGCACAAATTGCAGATTTTTCGTATCTGTAGTCAATGATTGACCGGATTTGAAAGTAGTATATAAAAACTGACTGTTGCAGTTTTTCAGCAATGTCATATGATTCTTACAATATGACGACCAGATGCGTAAGTAGATGTGTAGAAAAAAAGATGAAAATAGTATAATAAATAGGAACAAGTTATATACATATATAGACAATATATACACTATACATATATATATATATATATATATATATTGCTCTCAACTGTTACAAAGACTTCGCGATATCAATGCTAGTGATATTTACTTATATTTTTATAATTATCGATAAATGTACTACAGAAATTTCGAACCACGCGAATAAGTGAACGCAAAAGAAAAGAAAAAAGAAGAAAAAAAGAAAAAAAGAAATTTTTTCAGGAAGTACCGAACCCTCTGATAATTCCTGTAAAATTCTACCGTAATTCAACACTCACTTGTAAAATTCTACCGTAATTCAACCCTCACTGTGTTGCTTCCTACGCGCGGATAGAAGCTGGAGGGTGCGCAAACGCGGTATGGATGACGGAAGGGGGAAGTTATCGATCGTCCGCCGCAAACACGGTCGAGGAGGCACGCTTCAAAAGAAACGTCCAAGCTACTGATGTTTAGAATAGTTGCGAAAGAACGTTTATGCAATACCTTAAGGACTAGAGACGACATCCTTTCGCTTTACCGACCATAACAGAGCCGATCCTCGTTGTCGTTGCCGATTATACATTCCGTGAATCGACGAGCTGGCCATCGTTGACGTAATTTAACACCGTATCAAAGACCTTAAAAGTATTATAGTTCCTGTCAAACGAGCATCTAGTATCGAGATAACGAACCATTATTTTCCTATAGTACGTCATCATACGCCGTTTTATAATAGGTTCGATGGCGCGATGTAACACGAGTTTGGTACCGTTTATCGTCTCACATGCGAAATGAATTTTACTTTTACTATGCATGACTTTCTGTATCAAGACTCTGATGAATTTTAACCTATTAACTAGGGTCATCCTTTGATCAAAAACTTCTATAACCGATCAAAGTCAACGACAAAACCAGCACAGCATAGACGCAATAACTTATTTTATATTATTATATTATAATAATATAATAATTTTTGTAACCTCTATATAGATTTTCAGACTCGTTACAAATTTGAGCAGCGTAGTCACGATATTTGTGTTTTATTACAATATTGGCGAAACTTCAAAATGTTACGTATAGCAAATAGAATATATGTGAGTCGCAACATGTGGACCATTTTGTCGATTTACATCAACAATTCACGAATGTTACTAAAATATATAGATAAATGACAAATTAATAATCAAAGCCATATTTATTATCTTCTTGTGGAATCATTAGATTTTTTAAATTACGCATAACGGTTGTTACGTCGAATGACACCCTCATCGACCGGATCGTCTACCGCGGGCAGACTGGCAACCAGATGTTCGCACATTGTCACGGCTCCCCTTCAATGCCGTGTTTCTAACCGTCGCTAGCGGTCCGCCGGCGTCGTATATCAATACAATGTATCGACGAGTGTATGGTTGCCACCTGGCCGCGAGTTCCAGAGACTTTTATCTCTTGTGACGCTCATATTAGTGTATGACTAATCGTTGAATATAGACGATATTTTAACCTATTAACACAGTGATAAATTCATTAAACCGCTCCGGTTATCCTAATCGAAACACGAGGAACCACTACTTCGCGGTGTCGATTACACGAATCGTAGCGAGAATTTACCCCTCTCGCTGACGCGTTTTCCCCGCGACCGCGTCTCTCCGCGGCCGCGTCTCTCCGCAAACGGTCGTAACAACGTTCGACGAGATAAATACGTCACATAAATACGTGATAGATACGTTTGCATATGGCCTTATACATAAATATGCAAAACATGCATCATACAAAGAACGTGAAATAAAACAATACATTTTTATAGTCTGCTAATCATTCTAACAAACTTCTATCTTTATATATTTCATTTTATTTATTATTTATTTATTAATTTCGTTCTCCTATTTGCATTCTATAAAAAAGCACATTTGCATAAACGTCAGCAGTGTCATAACATGTACAACGTACATATCTATAAAAATGTTCTATGGTAAATGTCGGAAAACTTTCATGAGCCACTGTGTGTAAGTAGTACTTGACGTAACTGACAAGCAAAACATACATGGTGAACAAAGGAAAGAGAGAAAAAGAAAAAGAAAAGGAAAAAAAGAAAGAAAGAAAAGGAAAGAAATAAAGAAAGAAAAGGAAAGAAAAAGAAAGAAAGAAATATTATAATGCAAACTGTAACAGCAGGTAGAACCGCAGAAAAATTCGACTCGATAACCGCAGGAATATCAATGAGCCGGTCGCATTCTTCGATTACAAATAGTTGTTATTGTGACACACGGCAAGCAGAACGTAATTTGCGTTGCTCGTTCGCGATGTGACTGTTAAAACAAACGAGTAACCGGCCCGTGGCTGTTCACTTCGAGAACATCAGAGCTCGTAATGGATGACAGCTATTAGTGTCTGGTGCACGCCCGAAAATTGCTGGCGTTAACTTTATCATCGTGGTCAGTGAAACTGTTGATTATTGTCGGTTACGGTTTAAACGGTATTGGACCATGCTGCAACAAATCATTGGAACGCATCGATTGCCCGGCTAAGCTTCACGCGATTGCTTTTTTCACGCACCGAGTGTGCCGATGGATACGATTAAAAATCAAATTTCAAATAATTTCATACTGGCCAAGGCAGATAGAAAATTGTTAACCTGTTGATAACTAGGTCATTTCTTAACCAGAAACGTCTACAATTAATGAATTAAAAATTTACAAAAAGAATCAACCTCGGTTAAATTAATTATAGTATTTGCAAATATACGTATATAAGTATTGTATACGTATGTACATATGTATGTACGTATGTACATCATTCGACAAGTAACGTCGAATTTTTAAAATGTAAAAATTTAGTTACATTCATTGACGAGTATATACCACCATTTGTTTCGTTCCTGGAACATGTTCTACCACTGAGGTAATTTTTAAATCCCTCTTTTATAAATATAAATAATGGAAAATATTCCTCTTAACTGGAAATTTTTCCGTAAATGAAACCTGTTAACGTAGCGCTTGAAAATAATAGCATTTATTCTTTTAATTACCAATTCTCGGTTTCTGCAGTTACCATTTCATTTTTATATTGAATTTCTATATTGAAAACATTGATACGTATATTAAATCCCAAATTGAAAACGATATTGATACAATATTTAGCTATTAACCGGTGTATACGGCAGTACACAATGTAGAATATACTAAATTTCATTTTTGGAAGAAATAAAAATTACTCTATAACTTTGAATAAAATTTATATTTAATGCACTAAAATATTGTTTTAAACGAAATAGTTTACTTTCGTAATTTTAAATATACACAAATTCATGTTGTTTCGTATAAAGGAAAAATCAAGCTTTGACTAACAAAACTATAATTATTTATGTTTCGGATCAGGAATCGTAAACGAGCAAGTGAGATTTTTATCGGCAAAGCAAAACTTATAATTTGATAGCAAAGGAAGACTATTTTTTAAAGCTGTATAAACCTGCAATATCTTAGTGATTCGATATATGTATCAATATCTTGAATATAAAAATTGTTTTATTTAGGTATAAGATAAAAGTTTGAATATCTAAGCTTAAATGAAGAAAAAAAAAAAAAAAAAGAATTTAGTATATCAACTGAGGTTTTATTCCACGTTTTCATCTAATCGGTGACTCTACTTAATGTTTTCATCGAAGGTTGGAAATTTTAACCACTGTCCGATTTTATGATAATATTTTCACCTAATATTAATATTCGGATATTAATCCATCGTAACCAAGTCGTCCATAGTTCATTTACGCGACTAAAGCGCAAATGTCGTCACTATATTCAAAATGCCGCTGATTGGAAAATTAACGGTGTACACGGCAACCGATCAATATGCGTCCTGTACAAACCACTTTCAGATGGATGCAAACGAAATCAGAGTTAAAACTATATTGAAACGGTTCGGTGCAATCAAAACGCATAAACGCTTGTAATTTTAGTAGCTCATCGAAGTGATATAATTTACGGGAGACGTCATTTCGACGTATTTCGAATTTCATGCGGAAAATTACACGAGCCATTTACATTTCTCTGCCATTAACTTTTATCCATTTAGCAATATAAATGTATATCGAAATTCATTTTTTGCAAAGCTTTCCAAAGTTTCCAAGCTTTCTGTGTAGTATACCTATATCTATACGCGTCTATTTGACGCATTCGAAATGTGCGTAAACCTAGTGTTAAAGTTGTTATATTTTAAAATCAAACAAACGATCATCTCCAATCAATTTCCTTAATCCAACAGTTCTCGGGGAAATAAAGAATATCTAAGTTTTTCAAGTTGGAACTAGATGAACAATCGGAGACAGATACGGCAATCCAATTTACACGTTTTGCATCGTTTTGATAAATAGTTACACGAGATATCTCCTCCACAGTGTCACCCGAGGAATATTATCTCGACCATTTATTAAATATTTCAGCCATAGAAACGAAAGAGTTAAGTAAATACCTGAGCTGCTGTAATTAAAAACTGTAACTGAAAAAGAAAATCGTACAATCTGTGTAACCTAACCCCTCCCTATCTCATAGGTACTATATCTTAAAGGAAAAGCTTCTTATCGCTAAAATTTACTCGAAGATGTAATTTAATTTAACAGGAATAAAAAAGTGAAACACAGCGCACAGATTAGTTGATGACACTTTTGTCACGACATTACGACTGTTCAAAATTCTACAGATATTATCAATATATACATAAACAAGTATACACATATACGTAAATATTTCTGTTTTTTATAAAGATAAGGCTCATAACCGCCAGAAATAAAATTTGAATCAAAAATGTTATCCAAATAACATTTTCTAAAGTAAATATCTACAACAAATATTGCAAGAATTATCCGGTTCTAAAATTGTTTGTTCGCTGATATTTCAAGTAGCGCACGCTTTAAATTCTTCCTCCATTTCAGCAGATCTCGAATTTAATTTATTACGAATACAGAGCTTTATCGAAGTGTTGCTTCCTGACCTAAATAATATAATCAACCATAAGGAAACCTTAAAGGAATTTAATAAAACAAAGTCGTAAGAAAAATTAAACAAGTTACCTACCTATTATTGGCATATACATGATACTTGATACTTAAAACAATTCATGGTAATTATTTAGAAAGCTGCCGCCGTCTTGAATTTTTATGCTTTTTTAATATATTGTCGGGCTCATGATTCTAAACAACTTTTTCCTGCACGTATAACCGCTGCTCGGTCTTAATATCCGAGACATTTGCAAAAATTTGTCGATATTACAGTGAATTGTACCTGTTGCACGATTATGCGCCCGAGACAACGTATGCTGATTCTCGACCGCTGTGAAGTCTAATCCAATAAAATAACAGCTAACCCAAACCTAATTCTCATCTTTTGTTTATAGTTTATATGTATAGGTTAGAATTAAGTATCATTTTATCAGGCCATTTTATCACCAATGAGATATAAGACTTTACCAAATGTCCTTCAGGGCAAATTGTAAAAACCAAAATAAAATAAAATAAAAAAAAAAAAGAAAAAGAAAGAAAATATCTTGAAAACTACAAGAGTCCGGCAGTAAAAAGTTGTTAAAAATGTTGATTTCTACAACATATGAAAAAATTATGGAAATCCAAAACAGCAGCGTTCTAAATAATTACACAATTTTCTATATAAATTCTACTTTTCTTAATTACATTCCCAAAAATATCAATTTGCATAAAAATCCAGAATCTAGTAATAAATAATTTCTTGCTTAAGTATTCTTGTGATCTGTACAAAATATATGTATACTTGTACTAGGTATCTTGTAATTTTTATATATTTTTTCAGATTCGCTTCAAACTTCACCAATATAAAAATAATAGTCGAATCTCATAACAGTTTTAACGGAATTTCAAAATGTTTCGTACAACACGCATAATATGTAATATCAAAAAATATGTGCATGACTGTTCAAATGTTTTCGTGCGTCTGTGCATAAATAAGCAAAAAAAGAAAAAGCGAGAGAAGGAAAACTAACAAAGATTAACTTCGCCATCTCGATCTAATCCCATAATAATGTAGGGTCGACCAATGAGAAATGGGCTTATCCTATAATCACGAAGCCGACCCATGAAATATTGAGCGATAAGATATGTTGGATAGACATCCTATGGTGAAACGTTAGTATTCCTTTCACTAGAGTGGTTCTCAAAGATTAAAAGATGATTGTAGCCAGGTCTGATAGTCGGAGAACGGTTTTTACACGGTCGAAACCCTCGTCCTCTGGTAATACACTTTTACTGTGACGCAATCCACCTGCTACGTACATTTATCGAGGGAACGCGAAATGCGAGCGACAGTATAAAGTACGAGAAGCAGACTTACCGTCCAGGTGTCGATGCTTTTGTTTGAGGACGATCTTTCCCAGATAGCAGACGTTACTCCTCGCAAAAGATATACCAATTTCGTTCACAGTCCTCATGTTCGTTCGGTAAACACTGACAACGAAAAGGAAAATTTCATGTTAAATAGAAAGAATATAGTATTACGAACATTAATACGAACGTGACTTCTTCGACGCTTTTAGAATTTCGAGATCACACATCAGACTATATTGGCATTTCTATGCATTGTATGATTTTGTTGGGAAAATCAGAAACATACAACATTTTTCTGTATACTCTGTAAATCTAAGAGACTCTTTTTGTTAAAATGTTCTTCCATTGAAAAAGATTTTTATTTTATAGAATTTAGAAAAGTTTATGTAATTTCAGAAAACGAATAAAAATAAGTTTACATAAATCAATAATTTGAATATTGTTTACTTCCTCTTTTTACATAGAATTAATAGTAAAACTATTGTTAATATTCTCCTGTGTGAATTTTTTTCAATTTAAATTGTCCTTTAAATAGAATATTTTTTTGCATTTATGCAACAGTTAAAAAAGATTATGAACTTAAAGACACCTTGTAAAAACTTCAAATTAATTTTCAAACTAAAGGTTTAATATATCTCCATTTACGATTTGAAATTTAAGATAATACCACAACTATCTTTGTTAAAAGCACCACATGAAGCCTTTTATAGAAAGAAACTGAAACTAACAGTTCAACATAAGATCATAATTTATCAACTATTTCCTCTGATTTAATTTGCTTAATTTTCGACATTGAAATAGATGCTTTTCTTTTACTGTTATATAAGTTCTTAAAATATGCAAACGAAAAGTCTTGTAAATATTTCAAAATTTCACGTAATGCAATATACTTTCATTCGAAAATTTCGTTTTCTTAACTTAGAAGTTAAAAACTGTATTTTGTGTCTTATGTCGTAGTTCTAAGTACTTAAGCTCGAGCCCTAGTTTATCGTACTTTAAAATGGCAGATCCCAAGAGCATAGCACAATGAAAAATAGTCTTAAAGTTATATGCTCCTGAGAATCATGTAATTTCAACACGTTCCTTATATTGAATAATAGCTATTAATGGTAATAACTATTGCTAATTGTAATTAGTCCGTTTGTAGCATGTAACCAATTGCATATATATGTAGAAGATGAAAGGACACCGGGCCTTCCCCATGGAATTCTTTGGAAAATTTCCCAACACTATCTTTATAAATTAAACCGATCATCATAAATCTGTAGTCATCAGAAATCTTAATAAATTAAACTGATCTTTATAAATCTTTAGTCCTTATAAATCTTTGTGAATTAAACCGATTATAATCGTCCGAGATTTGCGATAATGAGCTTGGGCTCGAGGCGACCACTAGTCGCCGAACGTAGCCGCGGTCACGGGATGAACATTTTACCTAACAAAGGTATAGAATTGCATAGATCTCCTTAAACAGAAACAGTTGTACCGACATCCAACAGTAAACATTCCAACCGTCTTTGACCTGTGGCTCGCCACACACAGACCCAATTATTCCCGCAACATAATTGCCAGATGTCGATGCATCATTCACAGTATATGTTTAGCTAGCCTGAGGACCCGCTATAAATTTTAGGATTTAATTGACTAAGGTCCTTCAAATTGACAAACAGTCTTTATCCTAACAGTCCGGAAGATACGGCAGATCTGCTTTCCTCACGAACGACGTTTCCCGCTAGCAACTTTCTTTCAATGGCGGCTAGCATCTTTCTCTAACCACCAACATAGAAATTTCTGTTTTAATTAACAGATTATTTGCGACCAACTCTTATATAGAATTTTAAGTAAATACATAGAAATTAACCAATTAACGGCAACGTCCATTTCCCTCACTTTCTGAACGAGGGTTGTCCTCGACGAATCCGATCATCTCGTGCCCTGAGACACACTCCATCATAGTTTTTCTCTGTAGCATCACTGTGATGGAGAGGAACATTCTCGTGCGATCTCATCAGCGAGTAAAACAACGTCCTTACGATCAGTGGATATTTCACGTTTTTAGCAAACAGTCCGACTTAGACTTTGGAAGAAAGTATATTCGTTATCCCGTTAACCGCGGATTCGTTATTGAACCTAAGAACATTGTTGATAGTATCTCGAATATCTAACTATCACGGTTACTTGTTAAATTCTGTGATCTTGTTTTTTATGTTACAAATATTTCAATTTATATTTTGTAGACTTACCATCTTTTCCAGTTGTCAACCAAATCCCTTGATTTATAATGAACGATGGATTTTAAGCCGGTATTATTGCCGAGAACTAGTATTGGTTCGTGTTGACTTCCGTTTGCTGTAAATAAGGAAACAACTGTGCCCAAAATAGATCTTCTACTTCTTGGAATGTCTTAGATCCGAAAAATTCGTGAGTCCAACCTGGACCAAAAAGTGCAACAGAAAGTCCTTCGTGTCGTATTTTTTGTAAAGCCTGTAGATTATAATGGTTTAATGAAATATTAAACGATATTATATTATATGCTACAATAAAATAAGTAATATTGTAATTACATATGATGAATTAAATCCACCACCGCCAGGACAACCTCTACCTCAAACATCAACTCCTACATATATATCATGAATATCTCGACTGTGAGTTTTTGCTAGTGCCAAACTGTTTTTCAATTTTGATTTCATCCAGTTATAATTCAAGTAAATGGCATCGCAGTTTAAAAAGAAATCTCTGAAATATTGTACTTAGAACATTCAATAAAATTTACAAACAGAAACAATTGTAAAAGTATAAGAGTGTAATAAGCTTACATGTTTTTACTGTTAAGCTCATTTTGCCAATTTAATTTTCCTTCATTGGTTACGCTATCGTACCATATAATTTCAGAATTTCTAATTGCTTCATGAATATTTTCTGTTAGATATTTTACAAAATAAATTAAATTATTAACTTGCTCACTTTTAATGGTATTTTCAATATTTAATAACCAGCCATCAAACTTATAAAATTTTGCAACAAGTATTAGTGCATCTGCAAATCTTCTTACTTCTTCATGAGATTCAAGTATAACATCCCAGATACCTTCTCTTTCCGTAATTACAGTACCAAGAACTTTTACACCATGATTATGTGCTGCATTAATCCATCCAAAAGGGGGCACAGTTATGAAATGATGACTAAAATACACAAAAGTGTCAATAACACTCCAGTGATAAAATAGGTAAGAATCATAAGATTCTGATCCATATATAAATCTGAAAAATCAAGGGTATATTATGTATAATATATGAATTAATAAATATAGTGATTTCTATTACCTGTCTTCTAGGTAGCCACCTTTCATATCATGACAGAGCAACGTTTTCGGATGTACTTCTCTATCCAATTTTTCTAACCGCGTTCTTCCTGCGCTTATTTCTAAACCACTGTACACATAATCAGTTGAATCTCGTAGTTCTCCAATTTCTGGCCATGGTTTCAAGTTACCCACGTTATCGAATAATTCTTTTAAGTTTTTGAAAGGTTGTGACTCTGTAACTTCCGTCCTCATCTCTCTGAATTATACTGTTCCACAGATCACTTTCAAATAGTTTTTAATTCATTAACTCAAACAAAGGTTTCTCTTCTTATTTTGGTTCACCGGAAACTTGTATATACATGCGAAGCAGCTAGTGTTCCCATCTAACAGAACTGGCATATCAAATTACGTCTCATGATATAATACCATTATCTACCAACTGCTAATGGGCAAAAAGATGTTCATTTCTCTATCAAACAAAGTATACAAAATAAAATTATGAATTTATAATGCTCCTACATCAATGTTTATATGATTCTTTCGACTTTCAAAGTAATATTCTTATTTACGCAAGTATATATTCTTTAATATTTTGCAAAAATTATACCGAAACAAACAATTTGGAATAAACATAACTAAGTAAATACTTTAACTTTTTTTTATATTTAATTAAATATTTTATTTGATTTGAGTAGAATTTAACACCTAACCTTTACGTTTAAAATATTACTCTTTCTCATTCTCTCTTTCAATGTTATTTCTTCTGCTTCCGTTTTATGATATTTATGACATTTCTTAGTTCAGATATAAGTAACTTTTTCGTAATTTATAAAAAATGACACTCTTTTTAATTATCGTACACTATTAATCCATTACATGTAATTTAACTTTGTAATTTAACTTTTAGCAACTTAAGATATGTGCATGTACAGAGTAATTTTCTTCCTAAGAATAATCATTCGATATTACGATAATTCCAAAAACTTAAATTAATTTGCAAATAACGTAATGCACAGCCATACACAAGCCATACAAGTTATACTTATGTCCTTTAAGTCACCAGAAATAAATTTTAAATTTTATATTATATATTAATATATATTATAGGGAGAAGCACTATACAAAATAATAATGTTAAAGACATACATGCAATTTATTAGTATAGATACTTACTATATGCAAAGCGTTCTCTTCAAAGATAATATGTCGGCTACCAAACGATCGACGGCAACCGAACGCATTTCTGGTACTGATAATAATAGTATAGTTACAAGACAGTTGTGTATCTATGTCCAACTATAAAATTTGAAAATCTATGCTTGGTCTCGCGGCATGTCGCATGTCTCATGAGACATAAAATGTATCGTCTACGGTCTACTATGTGAATATATTAATAAACTTAACAAATTTGTTATTATTTTCTCTAGGTAATTTTTCTCCCTCAAGATTCCGAGGAAAGTACTGAACTGTTGACTCGTTACCAGTGTTGACAAAATTTCATCATTTATCACCTTTCCTACTTCGTAGACAGGTTTTTCAAACTAAGAGCCACATATGGTACATTTGTATTGTACGTGCGAGAGTGAAGGAACGTATAGCACAACCACACACAAGTATGTATCCCCTTCATAGTATGTATGCGAGCGTTGTACGATGGCCTAGGACTCCGTTGAGAGAAAAGAGAGAAGCGCAGTGTGAAAATCTTATGCCCTAGATCTCTGGCGAGTATCACACGTGTAGAGCAATTACGTGAATATTAGAAAAGTGAAGTTCCTTATAATACCTCTCCAAGTCCTCTCCATATTTTAATAGCCGTAAATTGGCGCAGCAGCGCCAAAATTTGAAAGAATAAGGAAACACATATGTACGTATCTTTCTTTTGTGAGACAGAAGAGCTTTATTTTTCTGGTCTTCCAACGTTGCCGTCTGAAGCGTGCTTTCCATTTGCGATTAGCCACGCGATTATAAAATCCATTGCCGAATATGGCACAATTTTTATTCCTACTACCGCGATTAAGGATCGCGCGCGACTCTAAAGTTGCGACTTACCTCGGCAAGTCAGTCGCCTGCAACTACAAAGTATACGGAACATGTACGTGCTATTATATCCATCGTCAGAAGAATCGCGCGGGACCGAACGTCATTTTGCTGCTAGAAGTGTGGGCACTCCTCACTAAGGACGTCTTAATATATAACACTATTAACTTAAAGCACTATATAATATTATGTAGTTATAAATTATAATATTATATACTATTATAGTATATACTATTATAATTTATAATACCGTCAATATAAATAATTAATATTATAGTGATAAAAATGACAAAAACCTAAAATTCAATTATTTTATTTATATTATTCAGCTTTTCCAAAGGTTTTTCGTTCAGTACTAATGGTTTCTCGTCATAAAAGTTTACTATCCTTTTATGAGAAATGCGGATTGATTAACAGATTGATTAACGTGTTAAGAAATGGATGGTTCTATTAAAAAGAATATAGCTGATCTTTATTCGGTGTCGCGCGTGATACTAGCCAGAAATGAAAAGAAGCTGAAAGACGTCCTTATTCCTTATCATTCTACATGCGTCGTGCAGCATCATCAAGTCGAGTTATCGTCACACGTGCGTGTTTCCTAAGAATCAATAAGAAGAATATCGGGATCCTTATCGCGAACCGAAACTATAACATACAGCCAAATTTACACCTTTTCACTTTGGATAATCTGTAAGTAATATACGTTTTACAACGGTTTGTAATATTTCTCAATTATACAATTTGAATTGCATTTGCTCCTAAGATGCTCAGCCGGTCTCTGACTCGATACAAAACGAGAGGAACGACCCTCCTACGAATATTCTGTTTGAAATAAACTGGTATGTATTCTGATTGTATAATATAATTGAATATAATCTGATTGTATTAGAAACAAATTCCTAATAGAAACGTTTTTGTATCATATGACTCGGAACGATTCAGATTAGATCATATTACTATATAATTTGTATAATCTAATCTACAAGACAAGCAACTTTATAACTTTATAAACGTCATATCGATTAAATAAAAAAAAAACGGGATTTTTTCTTACATTTCCTCTGTATCTTAAAAATTATTTATCATACGTGAAAAAGTGTCAATAGAAGATTGTTGTTAATTCGTGCATTCGCGGGGATACGTGTCTCGGTTAGGCGCGTCAACGGGAGTCGTAAATTCCCGTTAGGATATAGGAATCGACACAGCGAGCAGGGCGATCCCCTGATTTCTGTTAGGATAATAGGAGTGGTTGTGGTAAAATAACTGTCGTCTACAGTCATCTAATATAAGGAATTTATTGCCGTTTACAACACGTGGAACGTATACAGATAAGATTGGATTTCGTCGGACCTTACACTGTTTAACTCGAGAGTTGATGTTGTTAGCGCGTTGACTGTCGGTACCGTGTTAGAATAGTAGACTTGACTACCCGATGAGTGTTGTAGCACTGACTTGATTCTCCGATGTGTAGAATAAACGTGATTTGACTCTACGTGGCGTCGTAGAGCAATGTTTGACCGAATGAGCGTAATGACTTGACTCTTCCGCGTTGTTGAAGAGTAGTGTACTTGACTGTTTGCGGAGTATAAGAACAGAGACTGACCCATCTCGTACTATTTAGGAGGAAAGCTCGGTGTGGGTGTACCCTTGCTGAACTAAGGACGCGGATTCGTTGTTCACACTTTTCGGTAGAATAATGAGGGTAACGATCCGCGATGCCCATTGGTTATAGCCGAAGTTAATAAACAAATCCGAGGAGAGAGGCTCCTGCAGATATGACTCATGGGTGTCCTTGGTCTTGGGAAAAATCAGCTGTTTAGCAGGGCACACCTGCTTTCCCCGTAATTAGCAAGAGTGTGAAATAAACCTAATGACTGTTCAAATGACCATCCATAAACTGAAAATATTTGTATGAATCGAAGTTAAGCTGAAAAGATTCGGTTTATGCTGGTTCCTTGGGTTTCTTGCAGGTCAGTGTAACGAGGGGTAGGCCTTGGCGGCCAGACCGAAAGGGACGTCGCACGGATCGTCTCGCGCGACGTAACAATTGTAGATAATAAAATTATCTATAAAATGAGACTCGTTACGTAACGATAAGCTCAATTTTTATGCTATACATTAGTAAATGGTGCAAAGACTTTTTTCTTAAATCGTTTATGACGTTAGTTAAAATTGTCATACAATATTGAGGTTTTATGGTATCAGTCATATCAAAATAGGATACCAAATTTCAAATCGATTCGTTTGTTAGTTTTTGTAAAATTAATTAATTAATTTACGAAACGGGAAATTTTTAATTTGTAAGAAAATTATGTGAGTTTACCTTAGTTTATGCTCCGATCTTCTACGCTATGTAGAAGACTTACTCTTCTATTACTAACATTCAACAGATATAAGTATAGTTCAGTGATTCTTTCAGTCTATTAATGAATGTAACTATAATGAATGTAATCATAACATTGCGTACAAATTTTTCTGGAAACAGAATAAAATTAGTATTAACGTCGAATGTGTTATAAGATACTAAGAGGAATTTATACGACAAACAATTAATTTAATATATTTTTACAAATAATTAATTTATTTATATAGGTTATGTTGTTTTCAAACGTGCAACAAAAAGTGAATCAACTTCAAAACAATAGTTAAAATATACTTTATACTGAAATAAGACACATTTGTATTAACGATATGCTGATGTTACATTTGTCACATAAAAAATATATTATTTATATTTTATAAATGTTAAAAAGTTGATTAATTTGAATATATATAATTTTGAAATTAAATGGAACCGCCTTTATTACAAACCGAAATAGTTCAGTTGGGAGAGCGTTAGACTGAAGATCTAGATGTTCCCCGGTTCGACCCCGGGTTTCGGCAGTTTTCCTTTTCTTTCATCTATTTTTTTTGTAAATATTTACGTCTTATGTTCAAGTACATGCTATTCAACTAAGAGATATATTTTGTATGTCTTTGGACGAATCATTTTCACATATTTCCGACGATTAACAAAAATTGTTAATATTATTGATAAAAATTATTTAATTTTCGGTCTGATACACGTTTGAGTATTAAAAATATCCAAAAAATTATTTTTTAAATAAAAAGTCAAGGCGACCTTGAGTTTTTAAATGGCATTTTGGACTCCACAGAGTAGCAGCTAACGTCAAGACGAATTCAACGTCCTACAATACTATGACTTTTAGATGACCTTCAGATTTACAAATCCGATTTACAAATACGATATGGAAAATTATCCCATTTCTATTAAAACATATATTAGATATAAGACTAATACTGCCAAATGAATAAGTTTTTAAACTTATCCAACGATTATAATAATATTGTCTTGTACTACATCATTACACGTTAGAATGAACTAATACTGTTAACTTAAACTTGTTAAACTTAAATTTCTGAGTTCAAGATCATCTCAAAATGATCCCAGAATCATAATCAATCATGACGATCTCAACTTTTTATCGGAAAAAAATTTGTAATTTACAAACATGTAGTTGATCGAAAATTATCTAACTTTTGTGCAAAACATTCCTTCCAGAAATTGTAGGAAATGCCGCTCAGAAATACTTGAGTATCAGAAATATTTGAAAATTGGCGGTTAAACTTACAGAATATACCCTGTATATATTATTTGAAACATACGTTTGAGATTGAAATAATACTGCAGTAAGTAATACTAAATGAATATACATATATAAATAATAATAAAATTATTGAAAGAACTAAAAACATTTATTATATATATTTTATTATGTATTTACATATATATTAAGATCTATGTATTTTTGAATGAAATAAGTATGTATAGTAATAATTACATTAGAGATCCTGTTTACCATTTAATAAATAAGATTTCAATAACTTTCTAGCTATTTTAGGTAGTATAACAATTTTTCAGAAGATTATATGCATTCATCTATTACAGATTATCTATGCTAGCATGAACATGAAAACTTATAGCTTTTTGCAAAATATTTAATATTTGATTACATATTTTTTTTTGTTTTTTTTTTGTTTTTATGTGATTAGTTTTTTATTTTATTTTGGTTATTTTACAATTTGTCCTTGTGGACATTTGGTAAAGTGTTATATCTCGTTGGTGAAGAAAAAAAAAATAAAATAAAATAAAAAATAAATATAGCATGTGGGTGGCTACCCCCAGCGGGGTGCCAGCTTCGTTTTTTCTAAGTTATATCTTTTATGTTTTGATTACATATGTAGATAAAAATATAAGCAACAATTTTTCAATAGTAACGGTAACAGGAAAAAAATGAAACTATAAACTTAGTATCGTAAAAACATCGTATCTATAATAATATTAATTAATATATATTAATTAATATAATTAAATTAATCATTGGTAGAAATTGGTATCAACAAAAATCTATTATATTTACATTTATTGTTTCTAGCCAATATACTAACAATATAACTTTTATATAATATAACTATAATAATTTATTATAATATAACTTTTGGAATATTTAGAATTGGATTTTATTCCAGTTGTTAGTGAGTAATATCCATTTTCCATGTCGTTATTTCGTATAATGTTCTTTTTTAAGTATTTATGACAGTGAAAAGATTTTTCTATGATAGTATTTACGTTAATACGTGATCATGTTTATGGTTGAAATAATAACGTTCTTTGAAACCGATGGGCTACATATCTGGCTAATGCGTCTGACAGCGACGAATACTCTCATGCGAGTAAACACTAAACGACCCGGTTTTCGGACGAAAAACAATACAGATTGGAATTACTTTGCGTACATAATACACGAAAAAACTGAATCACGGTTGAACGAGAATTTTCAGATAATATATTATCGTTTTCGAATCGGTAAAAAAATTGATGGAAAGCCAATTTGTCTTTTAAACTTATATCGGTATATACACTTACATATGTGGAACGCATAATAATAATATTTTTTAGTGAGTGTTACTGGTGTGCACTTTTCACTCACGAATGAATCCGGCTCGAAGAACCAAATGTTACAACCGTTCGTGGAGAGACGCCGTCGCGAGGAAAACGCGTCCGACGGGAGGCGTAAATTCTCGCTACGATTCGGTTAATCGATGCCGCGAAATAGTCGTTCCCCTTGTTTCGGTTAACGTAACAGGGGTGGTTTAATGAATGAAACCTGTTAACACTGTGTTAACAGGTTGATATATCGTCTATATTCAACAATCACTTATACAATAATATAAGCGTCACAAAGTATTTGGCGATACGTACAATTAATGTGTTACAGAGAAATTCTACCCGACTTTACGATGTCTCTCGATGAATTCGTTGGATTAAGCGACTTTATTCGTCAGTATGCAGCTCTCGATGTATGCGGTTATACCTTAGAAACTGATTGATTTACGGGTAGAGTGGTTGTTCCACTTATTGCTTGCTTGGACGATCAGAACGATCTAATAATAATATTGTGGCATTTTTTAAAGATATGTTTATGATATTTAAAGCTACTTTCTATTAAATTCTAACGTAATGATAGAATAATGAAGTTAATATTGGTAATTGTTTTCATTCCTTTTTTCCTTTATTATTTTTATACCCTTTCTTGTATAGAATTTTGATATTAAATAACTTCTCATATCTTTGTTGAAATATCGTACATATAACATTTTGTATTAATATCTGTATTTTGTATTATAATTGTTTCAATATTGGCTATATTAAAGATTGATATGACAATTACAATGTTTTGAAATAAATTGGTATATGTATCATCCTTTTTTAACAAAACAAGGATAACGATATCGACATGTGCTGAAACAACATGTCAAAAGTTACCAGTGTCCATATAAAAGATCTAATTTTCCAACGTTAAATAGTTGTAGCGCATAGATCATGGTTTCAGTGTTAGGAACCCTTAATTAAATCCATTACGGAATACAGTTTCTGAAAAATAAATGAAATTTATGTTGCAATGTACATATATAACGAGGAGAGATTGGAAACCTAATCGCATTAAGCGTATACTTTGTTTAAGTATAATGAATGAAGATTGAACAATTAAACTTTATATTTAAATTTTATTTTTGATATACATATTTTTTATGAAATAAAATAAACACAAGAAAAAATAATGAAATTATGAATAATTCCATCAAGAATAATATTAATATTATTATTAAATTTTATTATTGTTAATATAATGTATAATATATATAATATAAATATTATTATTAAAATTGATATTATTTTAATTTTATTTAATTAGGTAGCAATTGAATTTATTTTATAATTTTCGAAGAAAAAAGCTACATTGTTACATGTTTTTAAATTTAAAAAATTTTTGTTATGTACATTTCATAGTTACATTATTTAATATAGTTTTTCATATTACAAACCTTTTAATTTTTACTCAGTTTTTTTTTTTTTTTATTAAATGTAAGTTTAGTCATTTACGAGTTTTTAACTTCTTCTTTAAATTAAATAATTATGGAATTAATTATTAAGTTACAATCCACTTTTATAAGAACATATTTTACCTGAAAGAAGGATCGCAATTTCAATTCATAAACTGAAAGACTGAAAAATTTCCCAAACAATTTCTCATATTCTTTCATTAGAACTTTTAATACAAAAATTCTCCAAATAATTTTAAAGCATTTAGTTGTTACTTGAATTTGATCAAAAGAGAATGTTTCATTTCAGTCCTTTAAATTTCTTTTTTTTCAATGTTCATCTTTTCAGAAAAATATTCGTAGATGACTTCTTCCATTTCGAATTTGGGACAGATTTTGCATGCGCATTAAATGATTATAAAACCAACGATTTTTGTACAATCTATATCAATACAATCTTAATTTTGGGTCAGCTTATCAAATTATGTAAAGCATATAAAAGCCTATGGTTCATACCACTTTGTTTTTAATATACATATGTATGATTAATGCATGGAAATATGTCTTCCATTAAGTGAATTATCTTCTTGAACTGAAAAATTAAAATTTTGTATTGAAATTAAAACAAAGTTCGCTGTTATAAAAATTTATTTCCATTTTTAGTAATGTAGAGATTTAATGTTATTATCTATTGTTAACAAACTTTACATTCGAACAGAATGATCTTATGTATTTATTTCGAATAGCAATGAATTGTTATTTATCTGATCTTTAATATATTGGCAAAGCATATTTACCTACAGTAGCGGACAAAAGTTTAAGACGATGATTTGTAAACCGGATTACAAACATCTTATACGCATATTGTTCTTCTATTCGGTTTGTCTCTTTGGAATAACGTAGCTGTATGTTTGACCTTCGTAACCTCAGACAGTCAGTTGTTAAATACAAACAATGTAGGAGTTACAACAGTTAGTTACCGCCTAGCACTTGGAAACAGTGGACATTAGTTTAAGACGATCTGTGTAAAACGTGAGTACGAGTACAGTTTTTGAACATTTTGATTCTGGAATGTCAAAATCATTGTTTAGTGTACCTTTTATTGCTTAAAATTCATTTAGGTAGGAACAGACTATGGGTAAATCAAAGAATTTACTTGAAAACGAAAGGGAACAAATCGTAAGGCTGCGAAAGCAAAGTAAAACCTTCACCGAAATAGCAAATATAGTGAACAGGTCAGAAACAGCTTGTAAACAAGCTTGGTATAAATGTTTAAAGACAGGCATGTATTGCGATCAACCGAAAAACGGAAGACCACGGAAAACAACACCGAAAATGGATCGCCGGATTCATCGATTGAGCGAAAAGGATCGTTTTCGTAGTGCAAATAATATTGCTGCGGAGATAAACTATGAAAACGATACACAAATTAGTGCTAGAACTGTTAGGAGAAGATTAGAAGACTTTAACTTAAGAGGACGAAAACCCCAAAAGAAACCACTGCTGAGTTCTAGGAATCGAAAAAGACGACTTGCATTTGCTAAAGCTCATAAGCATTGGACAAGTGAAGATTGGCAAAAGGTATTGTTTTCTGACGAATCGAAATTCAATCGCGTCTGTTCTGACGGGATACGGTACGTTAGACGTCGAATTGGCGAAAGTTTGAAAACACAGTGCGTTTTAAAAACTCTTAAACATGGTGGTGGCAACGTTATGGTGTGGGCGTGTTTTTCTCGAAGCGGCCCTGGTCCGATATGTCGTATCAATGGAATTATGGACCGTTTTCAATACAAGGACATACTCAAGAAGACAATGTTACCTTTTGCACGCAACAATATGAGTGATGATTTTATTTTTCAAAATGATAATGATCCGAAGCACACGGCTCGGGTTGTGAAACAGTTTTTTCAAGAAGAAAATATCACCGTGCTGCCGTGGCCGTCGCAATCACCAGACATTAACCCAATCGAGAATTTGTGAAGCATCATAAAAAAGACAGTACAAGGTTATAAACCGAAAAATTTAAATGAACTTTACTCTACGATTGAAACAGCCTGGAATAATATTACGGTAGATTAATATAAAAAATTAATAGATTCTATGCCAAGAAGATGTACCGAAGGGATAAGAAATAACGGATATTGAACAAAATATTGAATTTAAACAAAAATTGTGTATATTTTTTAACCAAAAATTAATATTTTTTGTATAGTCTTAAACTTTTGACCGACGAAATATTATACAGATTTCGTTCCTTTTTTATAACTTAGCTATTGAGCAAAATATCAAAATGAAATTTTTTTTCTAAGTGTACAAACAAATGTACAATTAGTTAATACCAAAAGTAGAACACCGTATTTATATTTTTTATGGAAAGTAAATCAATTATTTATTTCTTCCATTTCGTCTTAAACTTTTGTCCGCTACTGTATATCTGTAGATTTCAATCTATCGTGAACAATTCGAAAATTTAATTAACAATTAATTTTTTTGAAGAAAGGTCAAATTACAGTTATTCAGATTCTTCTCGCCTCTACTTTTTATTCGTGTTTAAAAAATTTCGCTTAAAGTTAATTTTGCACACGGGCAATGCCACCTACTGTCAGCTTCCCTTCAAGGGGTAGTTAAGACCCTTCCTAGTCCATCGACGATTTTAGTAGCCAATGGAAATAACATCTATTACCCTCACTTTTCCGGCAAAAACATGTCATTAACAAATCCGCTGATTGTGTGCGTTAGACACACCCTTCCTTAACTCTCCTCCGACACAGCATCATCACTTTCAAGTCAGTTCGTTCTGATCGTCCAAGCAATCAACAAGTAGAACAACCACTCTACCCGTAAATCAATCAGTTTCTAAGGTATAACCGCATACATCGAGAGCTGCATACTGACGAATAAAGTCGCTTAATCCAACGAATTCATCGAGAGACATCGTAAAGTCGGGTAGAATTTCTCTGTAACACATTAATTGTACGTATCGCCAAATACTTTGTGACGTTTATATTATTGTATAAGTGATTGTTGAATATAGACGATATATCAACCTGTTAACACAGTGTTAACAGGTTTCATTCATTAAACCACCCCTGTTACGTTAACCGAAACAAGGGGAACGACTATTTCGCGGCATCGATTAACCGAATCGTAGCGAGAATTTACGCCTCCCGTCGGACGCGTTTTCCTCGCGACGGCGTCTCTCCACGAACGGTTGTAACATTTGGTCCTTCGAGCCGGATTCAGTGGTGAGTGAAAAGTGCACACCAGTAACACTCACTAACATACAGTGCCACTTGAATCCAACATAATCAACGGCGGAAGCGTTACCACTTGAGTGAAGTCGGTAACGCCAGAGCCGTCAATTCTGAATAGGCAAAACCCGATAGTTGAAGAACGCAACCACGCAACCTCCCGCCGTAACTGGAACGCCGCAATCGTCAACATAACGATATTCAACAACTTCGATCTGACGAAAAAACGCGTCACTCTCGGCAAGGATCACCTTCCTCACGAAACGTACGTCAACGACATTCCGCTACACAGTGACGAGTGACCACTGCAGTCGAAACAACTCCGCATCGGGAATCACCGATCGCACATCATAAGCATCACCTTCGGCAACGAAGTATCTTCTTCACAAACAATGGAAAACGAAGAAAGAATCACCGCCTTGCATGAGGAGTGGCAATATCTAAACGACGAATTCGAGAGCGTATGGAACCTACTCGACGGCTACGAACTGTCCGGTCAGCGCAACAAGGCCGTCTTAATATCTTATCGAAAACTATTTGACGACATTTGCAAACGATTGAACATTGTCATTGACGAATTGCTCGAGATCGACGACAAGAAACCTGAGAACTTACTGGATTTCTATATACAACTGATAATACAATTCAACAACGAAACTAATTCTTCCTCAATGGATGCCTCCAACACAGTGGCGAATCCACAACCACCGGAATGCAACAGCAACACTTGCAGCAGTGTCCAGAGACGTAAGAATGATTTCAATAATAACAGTAACAATGTTCATACTCCGCCGACGGAGAAAGTCGTATCGAATCTAGCGCCGATTCCGTCGCATGACACGCGAAGTTCATTGCATAATAATAATAACAATAATAATAATAATAATAATAATAATAATAATAATAATAATAATAATAATAATAATAATAATAATAATAATAATAATAATAATAATAATAATAATAATAATAATAATAATAATAATAATAATAATAATAATAATAATAATAATAATAATAATAATAATAATAATAATAATAATAATAATAATAATAATAATAATAATAATAATAATAATAATAATAATAATAATAATAATAATAATAATAATAATAATAATAATAATAATAATAATAATAATAATAATAATAATAATAATAATAATAATAATAATAATAATAATAATAATAATAATAATAATAATAATAATAATAATAATAATAATAATAATAATAATAATAATAATAATAATAATAATAATAATACTTGCGGCATCGCGACACTCTGATTCAACGCCACCAAACGCATTGAATCAGGCAATCATTCACGATGATATGGATTGGGCGAAAGAGAAGACCTCACCAGGCGACAATTCGTTGCAACCATTGATCTATACGAATTCGTTACAGGATGTCTCATGTCCTATCACGATAATTGATAATGTAGAGCAACACGTTAAACTCCCTCGATGACACGATAAAAGAGTTCGATCTTTTATCTCTATAGAATTTTGATCGGTAGCCTTTCAACGGGGGGAGTATGTTGAATATAGACGATATATCAACCTGTTAACAGTGTTAAATTCATCAAACCACCCCTGTTATGTTAACCGAAACAAGGGGAACGACTATTTCGCGGCGCCGATTAACCGAATCGTAGAGAGAATTTACGCGTCCCGCCGACGCGTTTTCCTCGCGACAGTGTCTCTCCGCGAATGGTCGTAACACATATTATCATATTATTCTCGTAAGTTACTTACACAACTTATTATATACCTGTGTTTTGAGAGTTTCGTATAATAAAAACAATAAACATTTTTTGTTTCTAGAAGTTACAATGATTGTCGCATTCCTACCTTAACCTTTACTCTATTAACGAGCAATCGTCTTTCGAAACACGTCGCAGCTCATAAATATGTAAATGCATAATGTCTATAATCATCATAAATGAGAAAATTACGTTTTTCTATAAATGTGTTTTTCAATCTATAAACTCAGATTTGATGTTCTCGCGTGCCTGTTGCTCTGCAGCGCATATGTATGTGCTCACTCGTTAAAGCATATATACGCACACAAGCACACCCATATGCGCGCACATACTCCCACGTTCGAAGTGGAAATCGCGTATTACACGGGGGTAGACTAGAAAAGGAAAACCACGTCGAATGTCAGATTTGCCTGACAACAGGAGCTTGCAAAGTATGTTTCCATGGTATCCACGGTATCCATGGAACTCATATACGCACACAGGCAAAGGCACTTTTTAAATCTGAGAAAAAATTAGGCGAGGGTTGCGTGGGGTTAATAATGGCCATTCGCGCGATCCTGATTGGTCAATACTCGCTCGTGCGCGTTGCTGCTTTTTCGCAAACGGTGCAAGCAGGCTCCGTGCGCTGTGCTCTGTGTTCAGTCGAGTTCAATCGTCTGCCGAAGAAGGTAGCCAGCTGGCGAATACTCCCTGAGGAAACGTCAAAAGCGAGCTTCTTGGCCACCATTGTAAGTAATGTTTTTTGTCAGTTTGCTAATTTTTTTATTTTCAGCGGTATATATTTCAGAAATCAGTCGATACTTTTTGTGGTAAAGTGTACATAATTTTGTATTTCCTGATTGGGGGTCACTTTATATGTTTGATTTACTCATCCACAGTGAATAACGCGGTCAAATCAAAATAAATGGAACATTTGAGACATTGAGAGAAGGTAGAAAATTGTTTGAAATTGTATAGATATTTAGTTTCATACACATAATTTATACGTGTATATGTCGCATTGAAATGAAAGAAAAATACATCAAACATCTCTTATAAAAATGAAATAAAATAATTGACTATGATCTTTTTCTTAATATCAATAGTAAATTTTTTTTTTATAAATTTTTATAATTATATACTATAATTTCTGCTTTTACTCCCTTACTTATAACATTCTGTAAATCCACTGGCTGCCTAGATTTACAAATTCTACACGTGTCTCGATACCTCTGAATCTGCCAATTTAAATTGATATTTCATTTTAACGAATGCGTAACTTAAATTACAAACTTTGCTAAATGCAAATTTCCAAATTCTCCTATTAATATTTGTCTAACGCTAAGTAATTTCAATTCCAACATACACATCTGCATTTTCTATAAAAATTCTCAACAGTCCAATCATCATTCATCCTATGGTTCGTTCTGTAAACAATATACTTCCGTTGTTTCTGTCAAAATTTCCTGATTTAGGCTCGCGCAGGTTTAGTTCGTCGCGAATTGAAATTCTTCGTAGGCAGAAGGGTTGTATTACGCCGTTCGAATGGTCGATGACGGTTTATGGGAAACTAAAATCGCGCGTCTGCACGCTCCTGCAAGTTGTAACAGCTAACGAGTAGGATGGAACCGTCCCATCCTCTGAAGTTTCCTCTCTGGCGGTCTTTAAGAAGCGCGTCGCCTCCTAGAACGCTGCACTCGTCCTCGGAAACGTTTGTTTCCATGCTCTCTAGCGGCGAGAGGGCAGGGAAAAGAGCCGAGTAATTTCCAGGGAAATTTTTGAAGTTGAAGTAATGCCGGCACAATTTCAACGATAACTTTTTTTCTCTACTCTCTTTCTCTCTCTCTCTGTTCTTTTTTCTTCAACCTTTCTTCCTTTTTTATATTTCCTTCTTTTTTTCCTATTTTCTCTGTTCGAGTTGGAGATTTTCAATTGTTAAGAGTAACAGGTTTCGAAAAAACGAAGAACATTTCATCGAAATCGGAATTGTGAAAATTTAACGTGTTAAAAGTTAGCTCGTTAATTTGAAAAAGGATTGCATCGTTAATTTGAGAAAAAACATCGACTTTGTATAAAAAGGCACAAATATTCGTCCAAGAACCTAAAGCATTCGGATCTTCCTTGGATCACTAGTATATGCGTTAAAATTAAAATTTCTTGTGCGACAACTTCGTCAAAGGAATTCTTCAAAGACCCGTCTAACGATCCTTCGTTAACAAAGCGTGTTCGAAAATCTATTATTAATCCATGAAACCCGTAACTCTATACTCTATACTCTTTGCTAGTGAACAGCAGTGAACAGTACTCGTAAAAAATACGACCACTTGACCCTTTTATAATTAGCGCTCGTTGCTCTTTCCTTCTCCTCTCATTTTCTCTTCGGTATCATCGACCCGTTTCATAATATCGAAATTTACCTATCAAAAATTTATTGTTAGTAAAAAGTTTCAATGTGTGCCGTAGAAATCGGCTAAAAAGAATATCTCTGTCACTCTCGATCCTGGTGAAAATAGCTATAGAAATGTCCCAGAAGAGCCTAAGATATTTCTAATTCTTGAGAAAATTATTATTAGTTATTAGTGATAAGAAAAATTGGGTTATTACACGACTG
This sequence comes from Bombus pascuorum, assembly GCF_905332965.1. NCBI lineage: Eukaryota > Metazoa > Arthropoda > Insecta > Hymenoptera > Apidae > Bombus > Bombus pascuorum. The sequence goes on along the minus strand of NW_026869765.1, from coordinate 77,478 downwards.
TAAAAACTTCCGATTTCGGAAGAATTTAACGCGATAGACGAAGAGATTAATGGAAAATTGCCTTCTTTGAAAAGTAGATTAGAAAAATATGTAGGTGATAGAAATAACAGCGGATGATCATTGAAAGAAATTATAGATACACATAATATAATTATAATATAATGCACATAATCAAGAAATCAAAATGGATAAGCATTCGAGTATTTTATTTTAGATATTGTATATATGTATTTACACAGTCTACCTATGATCTTCCCTAACACGTAAATTAACAGCATTGCATGCGCTTTTATGCGGCAAACGAGCCGCTTATTTCCTAGATTGGTTAACCCCGCGAAGCAAGTTATATATAAGAAATATAGCAAGTTCGCGTCTCGATTTATAAAAAGTCTATGAAATTTACTATTTCCTCATCTTTCGTTGTCTCTTGAGCGTAATCGATTCGTTTCATCTTACGGAATTGCATATATGAAAAACTTATTAGCAAGAATTTCGAGTATATTCCTTAGGAACCGGTTACAAGGAATAGCTCTTCGTTATCTAGGCGAAAATGACCGCGGAAAAGTCCCAAAGGAGTCTCAGATAGGATAAAGCGTATCGCAATAGAAAGACAGAGGAATTTCTCTGTCGAGTTTGGCCTAATCGACGGGGTAAATTTTAATATTCCGAAATATATCGTCGTGCAAGCGTGAGTAACTCGTAGCTATTGCACACTGCGTCAGAAGATTCTTGCCAGCCACAAGTCTTGATTAAATTTCTTCATTATCTCGTGATTCGTCGGCTATGCGAATGGATGGCGGTTTCAAAGTCGAGCTTTCGTGGCCTTGTAAGTCTGTCCGGCAAATACATAGCTGGTTACGAACTGCAGTTTTCCTTTTTTCTTCTTTTCTTCTTCCTTCTTTTGTTGTGTTGCCTATGGTGATTGTAGCGTCTTTGACGAAGTCCAAAATGTTTAAAAGATCAGAGAAATTCTTGGTTATAAACTCCGATGAATTTACGAATGTCAGAAAACCTACAAAGATGGTCTTATCACGTTTTTGTGATCTTTATGCGAAGTAGTTGAAGTAAGCGATTCGAAGATGTAAAGCCTTTTGAGAGTTGATAAATGTTTTGTGGGAAACGAATAAGATTGGTTTAGTTATCTATATTAATTTGTCTTTGTTAATATTATTAGTTTGCATATAGTTAATGTTAGTAATACTTTTTAAATGTTCAAGAAATCAATAGAAACGTGCATTTAATTCTGATATGAAATGGAAAGGTAGTTTTAATGTAAAGTCGATTGACAAATTATTATTGAATTTTGAAATTACTCTTCCATAAAAAATGTCACTTAATGTTTCAGAACTCATTTGAAACGTGGAGGTAGATATTGTTGATTTAATATTATTTTAAACCACAGATGATGGAAGCACGTAATAAAGGAAGGGTGAAAAGGTTATAATCTTACAAAATGTGATTGAAAAGTAGGAAAACACGATAAAGGAAATTTTCATAATTCTTTTAGCAAAGAGGAAAAATTCTATGAAGCGATTTTGCGTGACGGAAGAGTTGCAATGCAAAGTATAACTTTATTATTAAGTCATTTTGTATGGAAGAAAGTTTTTTCTGTTTCGAACTTTCAAAATAATACACAGTTTTATTGGATATTATGAAATGCTAGTAACGAAGAATAAACGCATATATAGTTACTTATTTTTAATTCGTATTACCATTTATCATTTTCATTTTTAAATTTATATTATTGCTTACTATCTTCATTTTGTATGAAAAAATGTTTATTTCTTTTTAAATAATTCGCAGTTTTACTAAATATTCTAAGATAACAGTTGAGAAATACAAGCGCACGGTTGCTCATTATTGTCTTTTATCTTCAGTTTTAAATTCGGATACTTATATTTCTTGTATCTTGATTAAAACGTTTACATTTGCAAGTTCGTTGATGCTTCATTTAGAAAAACGAAGCCATTTTGTGCAAACATCTGCAGCTTAGCTTCCGTTTCTTTTCCAAAGTACATATTTTACTTGAGTCGCCTCTTTGTAATTAGCAAATTAATTAACACATTAAGACTTTATTTTTTACATTCTCTATACATTTTTGTGTAAATAAAGGAAGCTGTTGATGCAATGAATTTTTGCGAAAAGTATCATAAGATGTAGTAAGAATGTTACTGAAAAATTAACTTAACTAAAGCTCATCGGATTTAACAATACGTTTATTGATCCACCTCGGTATTTTACATATTATCATTTAATTATGTATATATATATATAGTATATAGTATATAGTATATATATATATAGTATATAGTATATAGTATATAGTATATAGTATATAGTATATAGTATATATATAGTATATAGTATATAGTATATATATATAGTATATAGTATATATATAGTATATAGTATATAGTATATAGTATATATGTAGTATATATATATATATATACATATATATACTAAATAAATACTGCTGTTAGAAACGTTCTTTAATTTATACAAGCAATTTTTTGATGCACAATTTATTAAACAGCTAAAATAATTTCATTCGAAGAATTTGTTAATTCTCATAAATCTGGAATAACGAAACTAGTTATATGTATATGTCGGGTTGACGGTAGGGGCGTATAATGAATCTTCACCAGTGTGGTTCATGGTTGTCGCACAGATATTTATTACACAAGTATGGCTGATACAAGATTGACAATCGGACGCGGTAGCTGGACGCTAATGACAATGGCCCTAGGTTCGATATAGCGAATCCACGGTCAACAGGATAACGAATATACTTTGCTTCAAAGTCTAAGTCGGACTCAACTTACTACTCGTGATACTAGGAACGCTTGATTGACTCTTAGCTAATCAGGTTACCAGAAAAGAATGACTTTCCGTCGCGACGACGCTGCAGAGGAAAACTATGATGGGGTGTGCCTAAGGGCACGAGATCATCGGATTCGTCAAAGAAAGCCTCCACTCGGAGGGTGAGGGAAATAGACGCTGCTGTTAATTGGTCAATTTCTATGTTGGCGGTTAGAAAAGGATGCTAGCCGCCCTAGAGAGAGAGTTCCTAGCAGGCAACGTCGTACGTGACCAAATCAGGCTTTCCCATAACTTCCCGCAATAGGCGACAGATTTACAGGCTGATAGAATAAAGACTGTTTGTCAATCTGAAGGACTTTAGTTAACTAAGTCCTAAGATTTGTAACGGTTCCTCAGGTTATCTGAACATAAACTGTAAACGATGCATCGGCATCTGGCGATCATCTGGCCCAAAGAATGGGGTCTGTGTGTGGCGAGCTGCGGGGCTGTTGGAATGTCTTATTGTCAAGTGTCTGTACTGCCAATTCTTTAAAGGAAAGCTATGTTACTTTATATCTCTGTTAGGTGGAATGTTCATCCCGTGACCGTGGCTACGCTCGGCGACCGGTTGTCGCCTCGAGCCTAAACTCATTGTCTCAAGTTTCGAATGACTGTGTCTGGGTTATTTCGTAGATGCTACAGTATTGAGGCTTTTCCAAATAATTCCAACGGGCGGGGGGGGGGGGCGGTGTCCTTTCATCTCCGACATATATATATGTATATGTATGTGTACACACACACACGAAACGAACACGTGTTTGGGCGTTTTTCGAAATTGAACCCCTAGAAACTGTTTAAAAAGAGTTTAAAAAAATAAATATAAATTCAAATACTGTTATATTATAAAGCAAATTTAATAAGATCCAAACTCATGTTCGTGAATCACTGTACATGTCAACTATTGTCAAAGCTAACCCTAACAAATGCAACCACATCACATTCACATTGAGAAAACAGATAACACCAAACATCTTCCTGAACGGCACGCAAATAACACAAACAAGGCAAGTCAAACACCTTGGACTTTACATAGATACACACTTCACATGGGGAGCACGAGGCGGGTATGGGTTCTCAGTGCGTAGCATCATGCCCTGAGAAACCCCGATGTATCTGATGTTCACCTATAGTCGGGTGGCGGCTGGTCGGCGCTGTGGCGCCCGTCAGATCGCTGATCCGGTGCGGAGAACTTCGGAGAAGTTGGTGGGCCCATATCTGTCAAGACCACTCACCTCACCTTCACGTGGGGCTTCCCGTCACCCTGCATCGGTCCCGACCGGGGTAGGGTGCGAAAGAGTGAGTGGCACCAAGGCGAGAGTATGGCTCGTTAACCATACGCCATAAAACAAATAGATGATGAAGATGATGATGAAGATAATTATGATATGTCGGAAAATCTAACCTAATCTAATCTAATGTTATCAAAATAGATTGCAACAATTTAATATTGAAACGAAACGTTATATTAATATCAAAAGAATTTACAAAGTAAGTCCACTTTAATCTCAACGTCATAGCAAATAACTCTAATAGCAAATAACGTGTAAAAAGTGATGATAATATAAGAGACGTTTTAACTTGAAAAACTAATCGAGTGCCGGTAACTCCAAAAATTCACAATTAAAAATCAAAACGCAGTAGCGGCAAGTATTATTGAATCAATGTTTCTGGAAAATGAATACATACTTGAAAAACGGGGGGAGGGGACGAACTTGAATAATTGAAAAGTACTTGAACTGCTTTGGAGATACTTGAAAAACACAAAACTACTCGAACGATTGAAATTATTCGGATTACAAGCAAAATAAATGGACCTATTCCATGATTAAATCACATTCTGTTAACTAATTGCCAGAGTTTTAAAAAAGCTGGTGCTAAAATCGAATGTAAAAAAAAACAGGAAATAAACCGAGCGAATCGAATAACGATGTCAACCAGTGATTATATATATATACTTATTGTTATTATTAAATGTACAATAATACACATCACTTTCATTAATTTTAAAAACTTTTGACCCTCCAAGAATTGTATCAAACAAAATTATATTTTAATAATCCAAAATATATGAAGCGCTGATGGTTTATTTTGTTAAAATATGTCAACGTTTCTTTTATAAATGTAAAAATATTACAACATTGCAATGTTAAACTCGAGAATGTTCTTTTTTTATATAGATCAGATCGCTTCAAAATTATTTTTTTCTATATATTGTGAAACATTGATTATGGAATTCGTTAAGATTTTAAGAACTGGATCAATTTGATCGATCAATGATTAACAGAAGAGTGTGCTTTAATCATGTATGTTAGATAACAATCCATTAGAAAGTTTTAGCAAGTGAAAGAAGATATGTCTTGAGAATATTTTGCAAAATTCTGAATATTATGGCTATAAATTCATTTATAACCTATCAATAAATTACGCTATAAAGATAACACAATTTTTTATTTTAACTCTGTAAGTTACTTGTTTTTATCAAAATTTTCTTATTTAAAAGCATTTGATGAAATTCAAACAAATAATGACAAAATATTGTAACATTTTAACTTAATTGTTTACATTAAATATATAATTCAATACGATACTCTTATAACATGATCACGTTTAAATTTTAATTTTTGCATTCATCTAACTTGCTTTAATTTTTTAGGTTGCAGATAAAGTTGCGAAAGGCTCGTGAATATACATACCAGATAGATGTAGCTGTTCGAAGTTGCTGGTTGATAGGGCCGCAAGGAATCATAACACGCCTCACTGGTCGAAAGCACGGATATAATTGCATATAAATGCAAATAAATGCGTATAGATGCGTATAGATGTTGCGGATGCGCCTGGTCCAGATCGCAGTCAGATGCTGAGACCGTGAAGCCAAGGGATGCTTGTGCAAAGTGAGAGCTCGACTGGTGGTGATGTTCTTCTATGACCGCCTTCTTCAACACCCAATCGCTGACTGAAGTCGGAGCGTTGTTGGCTCGAAGAGGACAACTCGCAACTGCTGTCTTCTCGCTCGGGATAGCTCGTGACTACAACACTCCACGCACCTTTCTGCGCCCTTTTATACTTTTCCATCAAAGTATAACCCCTGGTGATTGCCCCCCACTATTCCGACCCCCTCTCCGTACAATAGCCGTCGTTCTTTCCACCATGGAACACCCCTAAAATTGCTCAACGACCGATCAGAAATCCTTGCGCGATACGTGGTTCGCTGGCAGCGTGCGCGCGTGTCGAGGGCGGGAACTAAAGGTTTGCGCCTGCTTGCTTTCCATTTTAATTACGCTTGCAAATTAGGCTAAGCATGTCTGTGAGTTCTTTATGTAACTTAAAAACGGAACGCCCTACGCATAACATATATAAATATGTAAAATATTTTTCGTAGAGTACTTGAGATATTTAAACGAAATAAATCGCTATTTTCGTTTCATTTTTTTAATCGAGTACACAAAGATAGGAAATTGCACAAAAATCCGTTTATCCTAATTATTATATATCAAAGCGTGTAGTTTGAGATTAAACGGACATTATTCGGCTCGTTCGATGCGAAACTGATTGATTTGATTCTGTGCTGAAAATTCGCGGCAATTCCTTGGTTTTTAGCGATCTATAAGTAAAAATAGAGAAATTGCTTTTTTTAGTTTCTTTTTTAAAGTTTCTTAAAAGTTGCTTGCTCAGGTCAGAGGAGAACGCGTACAAATAATATTATAAATTCTACAATTTGAGGAAATTCTATAATGTGATAAAAATATTTGTACGTTCTAAAATATTAAACTTGCTGCGCTCTTTGAATTTTTGCATCTTTTGTTTAAATGCATAAAAACTTCAACGCACTCAATTTAATTAATCTGATATTAAACATATCAACAATGATTCTTTTATTTTATCTTCAGTCTTACAAACTGATAATGATTAAATGATGGGAAAATGCGACAGAATTGCTAATGATTTAAAAAAGTAGTAGGTAAAACAGATAAAACACGTTATTATACATATTTATAAAGAATTGGAAATCTATAATAAGATCTTCCAAACACAGTCGTTTTAATCAAATTTTGTATTTATCTTAGTTGTACAAAAAATTATATCCCGTCTTCATCGAAGCTATTGCGATTATCGTATTTAAAGATTTCAATATTTTCAATTTTCAATCTTTAATTTATGTTTTAGATCGACCAACTTTGTCGAAAACTTTATCGAGTTATGTAGAAATCTGAACTGCTACGAGAAAAGTAAACTAGAATTCAATGTTGATCTATAGTTATAGCTAAGAAACTTCATTTTTATTGGTACTGATTTTAACATTTACTTTCGTTAAAGGTGACTATAGTCTGTCATTATTCAACGCTAGCTGAATGCGAAGGGTGTAACTCATAGTAAGGAAAAGATTAAGGTCTTAACTCTATGTTCTGATGTATTATGGTTCTAGATGCTAGATGCAGTTGTTCAATGCCATGCATTATTTGTCATCGTGTTCTTTCGAATTAATATATATTATTTTTCTGAAAGCTTTTTCGTTCACGGATTTTTCTAAATTTTCTAAATTCTATATACGTTTCTATATTATTATAAATTTTACGAATCTAACAATCCATATTTATTCAATTGCTTTTAATTAATATGGAGAATCAGTTTCCTTAATAAACTGTATTGTCTGTACAATTTATTTTTGGAATTTAAGTCCGATGACCGATAAATTTTTTCAATTTTTAAATAAGTATTTCATATATTCTTGCATACGATTTGTATTTTCCATGTTTTTCTAAACGAAATTTCCCATAAATGCATAAACATCCATAATCTAGTAATTAATAAATAATATCTTTTAGTATATTAATAATTATATTAATTATCAATTTCCTAATTAAAATTAACTGACTAATCAAAATATAATTAACCTGGCTGAATACCCTGAGCTAATTTTGATTGTTTATTTATTATTTACCTTAAGGGAATAAAATAAAAAACTAAAAGTATAAAATAAAAATAGAAACGTTAATAAAATAAGATAAGAAATGGTGGTTTAGACGATGTGATATGCATGAGAGATATATTTTTTCATGAAAGAATATAGATGTAATATATTGTCAAATAAAATTATTATTACCTATATAAATTAATCGAAACTTGCTTCTCAATCTTTTCTTGTATAAATGTATGTATAAACATTTATTTAGAAGGAGAATCCCTTTTTCCTAAGGATCAAGTATCAAATTCAAATAAATAATGATAGTAATAAGTAATGAAAACGCAATTTCAAATATCAAAATAAACAAATTGATCGCAGTACCACTAACAGCACAATTTCTTGAAACTTTATAAAATTGTACAATTTGAGCGAAAGGGGAAATAGCGACGGAAAAAATACTATGCAAATCCTTCAAATTTCCTTTCGTAATCACAATGTTGCGAAACGGAATTGAATGATATAAATATTAAAACAATTTTATATACCGCTCGATATTAACAATAAGTTTATTCCTTTGATAATCGAAAGTTTCTGAACTTTTTTCTAAGCTTTTTCTTAAATGTGATAACTTTTTACCTCTGATTTTACCTTTATCTCTATCTGCAAGTATGAAACCGAAATTGGCCAATAGATGGCCCTAGCTGTTCGTCTCACGAACATTTTCCGCTTACACCAATTCAAGTTTCATAGAACAGCGTAGTTCGTAATAGCGTTGAATATGTCGAATTTTATGCCTGGAAACTACGATTTGCGAACAGCATTGATTTTCTGTTCACATTTGAAGAAAACTGCTGCAGAATCGCATCGAATGCTTGTCGAAGCTTACCGGTCAGGTAAATTATCTTGGTAAATCACATTGCTGTGAGTGCTTTAAAAAATTCAAAAGTGACAATTTTGACGCTAGGAACGAATGACGTGGAAGATCACGGAAAAAGTTTTAAAACAGCGAATTTCAAGCATCGTCGGACGAGGATAACGCTCAAACGCGACAACAACTCGCTGATCGATTGAACGTGACACGAGAAGCATACGTTTGAAAGCCAGCAGGAAAACGGAAGAACCACTTGCGAAATGCTGCTCGCTGGATACAGAAGAAAATCATTTCTCCACCGAATTGTGACTGGCGATGAAAAGTCGATATATTTTGAGAATCCTAAGCGTGAAAGATGACGAGCAGCTGCAGAACACCAGAACCATCAACATCGACTACAAGACCAAATTCGTTTGGTGGGATAAGAAGGGTGTGATATATTACTAGCTGTTAAAACCTGACGAAACCGTTAATACCGAGCGCTGCCGGCAACAAACGATCGATTTGAAACAAGCTTTGCGCGAAAAACGAGCAGAATATGAAAAAAGGCAACACAATACTTCGAATAAAATATTTTTAATCATTTTCATACAATAAACGTGTATTTTCTATATAAAAATTCCGGTTTCATGTTTGCATACCTGCATGTTTCATGTTTGGTAGAATACATTTTTTAAACTTTAAATGTGCGTTTTTAAACTGCGATATATGAAATCTTTTCAATTGAGAATCAGTTTTCTAAAACTGTTTTATTCAGACCGTTTTCTATCTTTTTAAACTGTTTCTATCCAATTATTTAAACTCCTATCTAATCGTCTAATTATTTACGATACCTAATTCTTTCACAAGACTTCTTTGACCAATGCAATTGTTTTTACCTTTCTTTTGTGGTTGAATGAGAAAGTTTTTAAAGCATAACTGATCATAGATACGACCTGTGCTTTCCAATTCAGATTAAAGTTGTTAATAGTATTAATTTTCTTATAAAGAAAATTTTTGTATCTTTAAATTTCTTATATAAATGAATATAAGCGTCTACAGTGTAGTTATCAAATTCCCATTGTTTAGCACACAATTTGTAATTTTGTTCTGATTGCCCTAAAGCAGTATCCATCCATAAGCACGTATTGATTTCTAGGGCTTGCCCTTCGTGCGCATGTGATATTTCAGGCAAATACACGTGCTTATCTTCATGATCGCGTTATTAGTGAGCAGTCGTATTATAATTTACCAGCCACGCATTATACATATTCCTTAATTTTGAAAAAAGTTTAAAGACTTCAAGAAGTCTACACGTTTATATCTCGATCGCTACAGCAAATATTTTTCTGTTATCGGTTCATTATCATTTACGCTTTCTAAGAAAATATATTTTCTTAGAAATGTTGTTTAACTTGCGTCATGCGTCCTTCATTCGCACGATCCATTAGGAGCGTTTCAATAAGGATTATTCCTAAATTCCAAACATTCCCTCTTCCTCTAGAATGTGCGCTCTTTTCGCGTGGAACACGCTATCTCTCGTGTGTATCACGATATCATGCGCATCTTCCGCATTTGCCTGAGCGAACTCTCACAATTGATGGATCTGTTTTACGAACGTCAATCTGCCACACTGGGTGAAACTAAAACCTCATAATTCTAACAGGTCAGATTATTGTTAACCTTTCACCTTACCGGTCTTCGTAAATTTATTTTGCAACTTTACCCTCTCTGCTGTTATATTTTACTATTTTACTGAACAGCAAAAAACTCTGACTACGTAATAAAAAACTGAAAAAGGTAATACAAATACTAGGGTTATAATATCAATATGAAATATATTTCTCTACTGCTTTTTAAAACATCAATCTGATCTATAATATATGCAGACCTCATAACGTAAACTTTCCTTAATATCGTATTATACCTAATATACCTGTTGTGTCATTTCAAATTTCTACAGTAGCGATTTGTAATTTCATCTATTTATGTTTGAAAAACAATAACTTTACAAGTTGAGAGAACAATGTATCCGTAATTGTAACGAAGAGCGTTCAAAGTAATGTGCGAAATAATTTCATCATGAAATCAAAGGAAAGTTCTTTGTGCAGCTCAACTCTGTGTTATTTAATTAAATTAAAATAACATACATCGTGGAATAATATCTATAAAAGCTGTAGTATACTTGCTAATATCTTCAAAACAGCATTCAATCAGCTGTTCCTGTTTCATTTCATATATTTAAGTAAATCTGTATTTCAATTAACACGATAAAAGAACCAAATAGTAAAAAAAAAAAAAAAAAAAAAAAAAAAAAATATTATACCTCGTATCTTTTATACTATTTTTGCATACGTTGCTAAAGGTGTATTCTTTACATTTTTGTATGTTTAGCTTTTTCATAAACACAAATGGAAACAGCGTTTATCCGTCGCATCTGTGCGAAGTGAAATATAAATTCGCCGAAAGCGACGTTTTCCGACGAATCGTCCGCTGTATCGATCCGCAGTGAGAGAGTGTAAATTTGACTTTACTTAGAACTCGCAACTACGAAGGAACAGTAAGTAATTCCAACATAGAAATTCTCCACGAATTCCAATCTAAAACCTTAAGATCCTTAATAAATGCACCTTTGTACGTAAACCCTCCAATTAGTCAACTACTCGAGTTGTTGGAACAGATCCGCAGGCTAAAAAGACATTATATCTTATATCTAAGCACTAGATTCAAATAGAATCAAATATATTATAAATACTTCTTAATCATGTTATAGTACCACGTCAGATAAATTTATTTAAAATTCTCTAACGAGAATTGATTGTAAAATAAACGCAAATTAAAAAAAAAAAAACATATAACTTGACCAAACTACTGACCGCGTTTGACTGACCGCGTCTATACAAAGCATCTGTCGATAACTGCTGCTTAAAACAACTGCAAAACGATTGACAAAGGAAACTAATGTATAAGCATCTTTTGTGTGCTTTATTGATACCGTTCAACGTTCAATATTTTTCATCATATAATTGCAATCCTCTAAAGTTACCTCGAGAATATCGGTATTAAATAACTATTTAATTATTTGGTTATAAGTAAAAGTTCCTAACATAATTACAATGTTTCATCTACTTTGTTACAAATGCGTAGCTGATAAAGTTACCTTATTGCAATTACGACGCAATAACTGCAAAATAAAGACTGTACGTATACTTATATTATAAAAATCGTGCAAATAGAATAACAACGGATTGGTGTCCATTTTTTTCTTTTTCTTTTTTTTTTTTTTTTTTTTTCTTTTTGGATTACCGATAACTGATAAATTAACGTATTACGAACGTTTTACAGATTAAACCCACTAACAAGCTTTAGGATTTTTATCTGATTTTAGTAAGCACGGTTACCTTCGAATAACAGTAATCCTGTTTTCAACTGTGCATTTTTACACCCGGATGAATATATACTGGAGCAATCGCTTGATGTAAGTTTACCGTTTGACAAGGCACATCCTTGATAAGATCCGACTTACTACCAGTATTATATTCCACTAATTATGGATTAACGAGGCAGCCATTCTACATGGCAGTATAAGCAGGAAATGTAGAATAAGATTCGTTTATACGATATTAGGTTAAAATTGACTTGAACTTCCCTTGAAAGCTTAAAATGGAGTTAAAATCTTTGCCAAATATGTCTTGAACTTGTATGATTCTGAATTATTTATTAATTCGGTTTGGTTTCTAAAGTGGGAGTGAACGATCGATAAAAGGTTCTACATCCTGAAATAAGTCAAGAATTTATAGAATGTGTTTTCACACGGCGCTTAAGTGAATACAGGCAAAAGTGAATCAATAAGAGAAGTTATTCTGCATTTCAAACTAAATCGAAAATGTAGAATAAAATTTCATAGTACCGTTTCTGGGAAAATAAGATTTGAAAATTTATCGAGTAGACGTGCAGCAAGTCGATTCTTAATTCAACGCATTAAACTCTATTTTCTTAAAGACGAAGCTTTACATAGAAGAAACTTGTTTTACATCTTTATTTTCGCAAGCATTAGCCAAATTCACATACATTAAACGAATTCGATTCTCTTGAAAAATCAGATAAATGGAAGAATGTTATTCTTTACTGCATACTTTTTACTTATTTTTGGAGATGGAATACCTCGTATTCCACATCTATCCTTCAAATTTTATTTTCCGTATAATATCTCGTATAATTTCTCGTACTAAGATGCAAGCAAGATGCTAGCAAGCCGCCCTTGAGAGAAGGTTGCTAGCGGGAAGCGTCGTTCCGAGAAAAGTACATTTCCCGTACCTCCTCTTAGATGGATGGTAGATTTAAGGACTTATTAAAAATAAAGACTATTTGTCCGTTTGAAGGATTTTAATTAACGATATTCTAAGAATTATAGCAGGTGTTCGGTCTAGCTGAACATGTCTCGTGGAAATGCATCGCCATCTGGTAATTATCTTGCCCGAAGAATAGGGTCTGTGTGTGGCGAGCCTCGGGGTAGATATCCATTACAACGTTCACTGTCAAGTATCGCTACGACTATTTCTTTTTAAAGGGAGCTATACAATTATTCTGTACCTTTGTTAAGTAAAACGTTTATTCCGTGGTCGTGGCTGCATCTGACAACCAGTTATCGCCTCGAATCCAAACTCGTTATCGCAAATCTCAGACAATTATAATCGATTTAATTCACAAAGGTTTATAATAATCGGTTTAATTTATAAAGACAGTATTGGGATATTTTTCAACGAATTCCAAGGGGGGAGGCCCGGTGTCCTTTCATCTCCGACATATTTATATATATTGAGGTTTTCACGTACGAAAAGTTAAATTTATATATATATATATATTCTATACAATATTCTATAGAGTAACATTAGAAAGCGTTTTGCAATAATATCTTCAATCGTAGTAGTGTACATATTCTTCCACTTAATTTCAATTTCGATTATGCTTTGCGAAAAGGCAATAGTTCCTACGTTCGATAAGAACATAAAATTACAAATTTCACGTTTTCAACATTAACTGATAATTTAACGGGTAAAAACAATTTTAACGAGCGTTCGATCTAATCTTCAAATCACGTGTTTTTCTATAAATGCATCGAACCACTTCGAAACAATGATGGAAAGATTTTACGATAAAATACAAATATATGTACATAAATATCTTAATAATTACCGTTAATAATTACCTAAATCGTCTAACAATATAATCACGCGCTATCCATTGCAACACGAACCAAATACGCTTAACTTTCAGATTGTAGAAGTTTGATAAAACGTTTCTTCATATATATATATATATATATATAATTTCGTTGCATAATTTCGATACGAGATTAAATATTTCTTGTTTGAAGTAAAAATAGCAAATAAAAAGATTAATTACTCCAAGTAACTTTATTTGAAAATAACGCTTGAAAACGAATTATTATTGCTAGAATTGCATTTAATATCGTGCAAATATACATACTATTTTGCCATTACTAGCTTTATTACACATTCTGCAGTAGGTATTCTCAGAAGTAGGTATTTAAACTAAATACTGCGAGATAGAATGCTTGTCTTGTGAACAATTTAAGTTTCCAAGTCTGTGCAAATTATTGCGAAGCTTATAAAATGAGGTATGTGAGATATTCATAAGCTTATTCCACGGAATTTAATACACGGTTATACTGTAAATTTAATGCTTGAAAAGAGGAAGGTTTTTCTTCGAGTCGGGTTGTATACTACCGCATAAAAATTTAATCCTTTACACCACGTTAACGTTTAGATACATTATTTCATTATATATTTCGTCATATACTTTGCAATATATATCGCAAGATATATTTTATTCGCAACAGTATTGCAATGATTTTATTCTTTATAACCAATATTGCAATATTCTATTTAGAAGTATTAGGACATTCGTGTGAAATTTGACGATTAACATGCAAAATATAAAAGTCAGAGTATCAACAGAAATCCACTTATATTTTCTCACGTGATCTGTAATTAGAGGTAACTTCAAAATCGTAATTTTATTTTTATACTTCCATGTATAATTCGTTAATTATTATAATAATCTTATAATATAGAATCACTTATTAATCAATCAATAACCGCTGTATACATATCTTGTAGTTTTATCTTTGTATCATCATTTCGTAATATGTTGGATGTAATTTACGATAATGTTATTGTATCTTTATGTTAAATAATGTATTCTACTTATTAACTTGCAGTATGATATGATTATGTATTATAATTTAGTCGCTGGAACCGTGTCATTTGCTATTGCCAATAATTAAATTCTGGACGTTTGTGCATATTAAATTTACAGAAAACGTATGATATATATACGCATATAAAATATGCGCAGTACGTCAGCAGTACGTCAGTACATCATACAAGCTAATATGTCGAACATTATTATACATATAATATTTAACGATCAATATTTAACAGCACTTCTATAATTATTCTGATATGCGCAGTTTGCGCGATAAATTATCAGGTTTTTGCCCAAATTTGTAAATGTTAACTGATGAAGTTTATGCAGAACAAGGACGTAAAGTTGGATATTCACTATTATACGCGTATAAGATGACAGTTGGATACTGTTGAAAATATTGATGATAGAAAAAAATGTTAAGAAAATCAAAAATATTGCACGGGGAAGAAAATTTAGTGTAATTGAATTTTTTGCACGAGGGCATTTCAAGTTCGCTAAACATAATGATGAATTCAACGACTATACTCATTCAAGGTCATTCAAAATCAATCTAAGTCACAGAAAATTTGGTGGTGTTCGTGGTCGATTTTACGAAGCCCACAAGGATTCTCTGTTGCTCGGTACATATTTCCTTGTTCCTTTGATTTTGTTGGTTATGGTACACGGTCGCTATCCACGAGGTTCCGCGAAAGGAAATCTACGTGGGCCATTCGTTTACCTTCTCGGTACATTATGTCAAAAGTAAAATTTTGTAAATAAGCCCACCACCTGTAAACCCCGTCATTCACTTTATTACTGGTTCCCTTCAACGAATTACAATCAATAACAACAAGAAATTCCCGTCCATGTAGATAGTGACGAAAATGTTTAACGGCGTTTACAACTGCCAACGTCTCTAGTTCATACGAATGATACGTAGAATCCACGGGACTAGTTTTCTTACTATACTATACTATTCTATTAGCCGGTTTTTACCGTCGACCTTATTGGTCAAAATAGCCCCGTATCCACGCGATCTAACGTTAGGATGTAATTCTATCGGATAATTAATTAGGGTCGAACATCATTTACGCCAGTTCATCAGTCAGGACGGAAATTACCTTTTGGCTTATATTTTCATGTTTATCTGTCCAATTTAAGGTAAGCAACAAGATACGAGTAGGCGAGGTCGCCCAAGACCTAGGGAACAGCCAAACGACGTCGTTACGTACTCGTATTGCCCGTTGGGGGTGAAAACTGCTGTATATTCTGTAGAATTAGGATGAATGGGAATTTCATGGAACCCGCTGGCCATGTTCGGGCTAATAAGAGGTAGAAGATATCGATCCGTGACAGTATTTTTATTTAGTTCCCGAAAATCTACGCACAATCTGTCCGAGCCGTCCTTTTTCTTTACGAGTTTTCTTTACATAACCGTGAATTACTAGGGCTTATAATTTTTACTCTAATTAATTCGCTTATTCTATCACGCATTATTCTTCGCTCTTTCTCGCTCAATCTATAAGGGCTTCTTCCTTGCGCGGCAACGTTTGGATCAATAAACCGTATTTCTAGCTGGCTCGTATTTACACGAGTGCGTGGGAAGCCCGTAACGAATGAACTTTTGAACTTTTCGAGAACAAAGATCAAACGACTTTAACCATGATCAAGTACCTCGGTATCAACATCATAAACATCGATCTTCTTCTCAGCGGTTTTGTCACAGACATTAACAACTTTTGTTTTACAAAGAGCAAGACATTTTCTGTAATATTCACGTTAAAAGCTTGTCTTAAAATTTCACGATCAATCATGATATCATATTCCAAGTAAGTAACTATCAGCAAGGACATGAAAAATGATCTCCCATGTAAAACCATTAATACATACTGTGAACAAAATTTGTGATGTACATTTAATACAAGTGTTTTCTATCTATCCCTCGCAGTATTACTAAATCACTCATTCTTTTGCCGGAAAATTTTGGGGCTACGGATTCTTCAATTAGTGAGCATTCAGCTCCCGAAACGAAGTTAAATTGGAATGATGATTTAATGTACCAATTGGATCTTCCTCTACGCGGGAGTCTACTCGACGTTCGTTATTACAATCGTAGTTTTTCCTCCACAATAACGGACAATTAGGCGCGACATATCCCTTCTAGCGGCACTTGAAGCAAGATGCCGTCGATGATGTGGCTGATCGGTTTTCATCAGAGTTTCGTATATTCTTCACCTGCTCCAATTTTATCCTCTTGCGACAACCCGACATTCGATGTCCGTAGTGGCTACAGTGATGGCACTTTATCCGGGGCTTTCTGACGAAGCCGTCGACTTCTCCTCGTCGCAGAGAAATCACTTTTCACTCTGAAATTGATCTTCCGTCTCTATGTCATTCGTGAGTGCTAGTCGTTCGGAGAGTCGATCTTGTAGACCGAGGCAAAGAGCGGCGGCATTAATTATTTCGGCCGTCAATAAATTTTGCCATCTTGTCTTCAGAAGGGAACGGAGACGATTACCGTAAGCTCCTGAGGATTCGCTCTTCGACAGTCCTTCCTTGTATATCTCCATTAGCGCCGAGGTCGCCGTCTCTTGGCCACCAAAACGCGTGATGAAAAGTTCATTAATTACCGGCTAGGTAATTTCTTCATCGTTCAGTACTTGCGTAATCCAATGCGCTGCAGAACCCTCTAAAGCACGATTCAAGGCAGAAAATAACTCGCTGCCTCGTAAAGGATTTTCTTTCATCATTAGGTTAACGATTATGCACCATGCAGCCGGGTCGGCGCTCACGATACCGGGGTTAAAACGTGGTAGCGTTAAATTTCCAAGTCCTCCGCTCGATCTTTGCTCTCGCGGCTGAGTCAACTCGCGCACAATAGGTCACGAGCTGTTGCATCGTTACAATCGGCACTGATCCCACTTCTGTGATGTCGGGTTATCATTAAGATTAAAGTTAGGGGCATATAATGAATCTTCAGAGGAATTATTCATCGTTGTCACACAATCGAGGTAACGTTTATTAACACAAGTATGGATGTGACAATAACTATATAATAAGTATGGATGTTCGATAACAAATCCGCGGTCAACGGGATAACAGATGTACTTTGCTTAGTTTTTTTCATTTTCAATAACTATCATCGACGATGGAAATTCTTTTTGACTAAGAATAATCACTAGCGTTATCGGCGATAAAAACATTTTTGGATTATTTCTGACCAAATGGTTGGCAAAGCCGATATACATCTAAGAACAATTTATTTGTTATATATATGCAAAATGGAGAGGATAGTCGTAGTACAATCGGAAACAGGCTGATTCTACATGAAAAAATAAGTCGAAACTGTACAATAAAATTTGTTCATATGACGCTTCGTTTCTGAGAAAATCAAATTTGAAAATTTGTCAAGCATACTTTAATTTTCCTATGTTTTTCCTATATTTTTTTATTTATTTTCAAATGAAATTTAAATCCCTGTCGATTATTTACTCTTATCCGGAATTAAGCAAATTTAGGTATATTTGTCAAATCTTCAAAGTCGATTTTCTTGAAAGCGAAGCCGCAGACGAACGAATACCATACGAAATTGCTTTCATATTTTCCACGTGGAATCACCCCTGCCCGGTCGTACTGCGACTACCGCTCCATCTCGTGTAATAAAATTTTTCGATATGAAATAGCATTTATATTAACTTTTATTCTTACAGTAGATTTCAATTTAATATCTATAATTCGAGAGGGTAACATTTTTGTCCAAATATTGGCTTCGTAAAGACGTCAAAATCCGTAAACGTCAAGCTTTGACAAATAATTTGAAACTTGGTAAACTAGATTGAAGATCTTTCAATTCGTTACGTTTCTACGTTCTCGTGATCCCACGAAAAACAGTTTACAAGCTTCAACGTTCCGTCTCTCATGCTACAACCCCTGGTTAACTCCCCAATCTAATTTTTCTGCGCTGATTTGATTCGCTTGCCGAGCGGATTTCAAATTGTATCTACCGATCGATTTGTTAATAATAATAATAATAATAATAATAATAATAATAATAATAATAATAATACTTGCAGCATCGCGACACTCTGATTCAACGCCACCAAACGCATTGAATCAGGCAATCATTCACGATGATATGGATTGGGCGAAAGAGAAGACCTCACCAGGCGACAATTCGTTGCAACCATTGATCTATACGAATTCGTTACAGGATGTCTCATGTCCTATCACGATAATTGATAATGTAGAGCAACACGTTAAACTCCCTCGATGACACGATAAAAGAGTTCGATCTTTTATCTCTATAGAATTTTGATCGGTAGCCTTTCAACGGGGGGAGTATGTTGAATATAGACGATATATCAACCTGTTAACAGTGTTAAATTCATCAAACCACCCCTGTTATGTTAACCGAAACAAGGGGAACGACTATTTCGCGGCGCCGATTAACCGAATCGTAGAGAGAATTTACGCGTCCCGCCGACGCGTTTTCCTCGCGACAGTGTCTCTCCGCGAATGGTCGTAACACATATTATCATATTATTCTCGTAAGTTACTTACACAACTTATTATATACCTGTGTTTTGAGAGTTTCGTATAATAAAAACAATAAACATTTTTTGTTTCTAGAAGTTACAATGATTGTCGCATTCCTACCTTAACCTTTACTCTATTAACGAGCAATCGTCTTTCGAAACACGTCGCAGCTCATAAATATGTAAATGCATAATGTCTATAATCATCATAAATGAGAAAATTACGTTTTTCTATAAATGTGTTTTTCAATCTATAAACTCAGATTTGATGTTCTCGCGTGCCTGTTGCTCTGCAGCGCATATGTATGTGCTCACTCGTTAAAGCATATATACGCACACAAGCACACCCATATGCGCGCACATACTCCCACGTTCGAAGTGGAAATCGCGTATTACACGGGGGTAGACTAGAAAAGGAAAACCACGTCGAATGTCAGATTTGCCTGACAACAGGAGCTTGCAAAGTATGTTTCCATGGTATCCACGGTATCCATGGAACTCATATACGCACACAGGCAAAGGCACTTTTTAAATCTGAGAAAAAATTAGGCGAGGGTTGCGTGGGGTTAATAATGGCCATTCGCGCGATCCTGATTGGTCAATACTCGCTCGTGCGCGTTGCTGCTTTTTCGCAAACGGTGCAAGCAGGCTCCGTGCGCTGTGCTCTGTGTTCAGTCGAGTTCAATCGTCTGCCGAAGAAGGTAGCCAGCTGGCGAATACTCCCTGAGGAAACGTCAAAAGCGAGCTTCTCTTCGTCATAAGTCGTCATAATGGCCACCATTGTAAGTAATGTTTTTTGTCAGTTTGCTAATTTTTTTATTTTCAGCGGTATATATTTCAGAAATCAGTCGATACTTTTTGTGGTAAAGTGTACATAATTTTGTATTTCCTGATTGGGGGTCACTTTATATGTTTGATTTACTCATCCACAGTGAATAACGCGGTCAAATCAAAATAAATGGAACATTTGAGACATTGAGAGAAGGTAGAAAATTGTTTGAAATTGTATAGATATTTAGTTTCATACACATAATTTATACGTGTATATGTCGCATTGAAATGAAAGAAAAATACATCAAACATCTCTTATAAAAATGAAATAAAATAATTGACTATGATCTTTTTCTTAATATCAATAGTAAATTTTTTTTTTATAAATTTTTATAATTATATACTATAATTTCTGCTTTTACTCCCTTACTTATAACATTCTGTAAATCCACTGGCTGCCTAGATTTACAAATTCTACACGTGTCTCGATACCTCTGAATCTGCCAATTTAAATTGATATTTCATTTTAACGAATGCGTAACTTAAATTACAAACTTTGCTAAATGCAAATTTCCAAATTCTCCTATTAATATTTGTCTAACGCTAAGTAATTTCAATTCCAACATACACATCTGCATTTTCTATAAAAATTCTCAACAGTCCAATCATCATTCATCCTATGGTTCGTTCTGTAAACAATATACTTCCGTTGTTTCTGTCAAAATTTCCTGATTTAGGCTCGCGCAGGTTTAGTTCGTCGCGAATTGAAATTCTTCGTAGGCAGAAGGGTTGTATTACGCCGTTCGAATGGTCGATGACGGTTTATGGGAAACTAAAATCGCGCGTCTGCACGCTCCTGCAAGTTGTAACAGCTAACGAGTAGGATGGAACCGTCCCATCCTCTGAAGTTTCCTCTCTGGCGGTCTTTAAGAAGCGCGTCGCCTCCTAGAACGCTGCACTCGTCCTCGGAAACGTTTGTTTCCATGCTCTCTAGCGGCGAGAGGGCAGGGAAAAGAGCCGAGTAATTTCCAGGGAAATTTTTGAAGTTGAAGTAATGCCGGCACAATTTCAACGATAACTTTTTTTCTCTACTCTCTTTCTCTCTCTCTCTGTTCTTTTTTCTTCAACCTTTCTTCCTTTTTTATATTTCCTTCTTTTTTTCCTATTTTCTCTGTTCGAGTTGGAGATTTTCAATTGTTAAGAGTAACAGGTTTCGAAAAAACGAAGAACATTTCATCGAAATCGGAATTGTGAAAATTTAACGTGTTAAAAGTTAGCTCGTTAATTTGAAAAAGGATTGCATCGTTAATTTGAGAAAAAACATCGACTTTGTATAAAAAGGCACAAATATTCGTCCAAGAACCTAAAGCATTCGGATCTTCCTTGGATCACTAGTATATGCGTTAAAATTAAAATTTCTTGTGCGACAACTTCGTCAAAGGAATTCTTCAAAGACCCGTCTAACGATCCTTCGTTAACAAAGCGTGTTCGAAAATCTATTATTAATCCATGAAACCCGTAACTCTATACTCTATACTCTTTGCTAGTGAACAGCAGTGAACAGTACTCGTAAAAAATACGACCACTTGACCCTTTTATAATTAGCGCTCGTTGCTCTTTCCTTCTCCTCTCATTTTCTCTTCGGTATCATCGACCCGTTTCATAATATCGAAATTTACCTATCAAAAATTTATTGTTAGTAAAAAGTTTCAATGTGTGCCGTAGAAATCGGCTAAAAAGAATATCTCTGTCACTCTCGATCCTGGTGAAAATAGCTATAGAAATGTCCCAGAAGAGCCTAAGATATTTCTAATTCTTGAGAAAATTATTATTAGTTATTAGTGATAAGAAAAATTGGGTTATTACACGACTGTAAAAACTTCCGATTTCGGAAGAATTTAACGCGATAGACGAAGAGATTAATGGAAAATTGCCTTCTTTGAAAAGTAGATTAGAAAAATATGTAGGTGATAGAAATAACAGCGGATGATCATTGAAAGAAATTATAGATACACATAATATAATTATAATATAATGCACATAATCAAGAAATCAAAATGGATAAGCATTCGAGTATTTTATTTTAGATATTGTATATATGTATTTACACAGTCTACCTATGATCTTCCCTAACACGTAAATTAACAGCATTGCATGCGCTTTTATGCGGCAAACGAGCCGCTTATTTCCTAGATTGGTTAACCCCGCGAAGCAAGTTATATATAAGAAATATAGCAAGTTCGCGTCTCGATTTATAAAAAGTCTATGAAATTTACTATTTCCTCATCTTTCGTTGTCTCTTGAGCGTAATCGATTCGTTTCATCTTACGGAATTGCATATATGAAAAACTTATTAGCAAGAATTTCGAGTATATTCCTTAGGAACCGGTTACAAGGAATAGCTCTTCGTTATCTAGGCGAAAATGACCGCGGAAAAGTCCCAAAGGAGTCTCAGATAGGATAAAGCGTATCGCAATAGAAAGACAGAGGAATTTCTCTGTCGAGTTTGGCCTAATCGACGGGGTAAATTTTAATATTCCGAAATATATCGTCGTGCAAGCGTGAGTAACTCGTAGCTATTGCACACTGCGTCAGAAGATTCTTGCCAGCCACAAGTCTTGATTAAATTTCTTCATTATCTCGTGATTCGTCGGCTATGCGAATGGATGGCGGTTTCAAAGTCGAGCTTTCGTGGCCTTGAAAGTCTGTCCGGCAAATACATAGCTGGTTACGAACTGCAGTTTTCCTTTTTTCTTCTTTTCTTCTTCCTTCTTTTGTTGTGTTGCCTATGGTGATTGTAGCGTCTTTGACGAAGTCCAAAATGTTTAAAAGATCAGAGAAATTCTTGGTTATAAACTCCGATGAATTTACGAATGTCAGAAAACCTACAAAGATGGTCTTATCACGTTTTTGTGATCTTTATGCGAAGTAGTTGAAGTAAGCGATTCGAAGATGTAAAGCCTTTTGAGAGTTGATAAATGTTTTGTGGGAAACGAATAAGATTGGTTTAGTTATCTATATTAATTTGTCTTTGTTAATATTATTAGTTTGCATATAGTTAATGTTAGTAATACTTTTTAAATGTTCAAGAAATCAATAGAAACGTGCATTTAATTCTGATATGAAATGGAAAGGTAGTTTTAATGTAAAGTCGATTGACAAATTATTATTGAATTTTGAAATTACTCTTCCATAAAAAATGTCACTTAATGTTTCAGAACTCATTTGAAACGTGGAGGTAGATATTGTTGATTTAATATTATTTTAAACCACAGATGATGGAAGCACGTAATAAAGGAAGGGTGAAAAGGTTATAATCTTACAAAATGTGATTGAAAAGTAGGAAAACACGATAAAGGAAATTTTCATAATTCTTTTAGCAAAGAGGAAAAATTCTATGAAGCGATTTTGCGTGACGGAAGAGTTGCAATGCAAAGTATAACTTTATTATTAAGTCATTTTGTATGGAAGAAAGTTTTTTCTGTTTCGAACTTTCAAAATAATACACAGTTTTATTGGATATTATGAAATGCTAGTAACGAAGAATAAACGCATATATAGTTACTTATTTTTAATTCGTATTACCATTTATCATTTTCATTTTTAAATTTATATTATTGCTTACTATCTTCATTTTGTATGAAAAAATGTTTATTTCTTTTTAAATAATTCGCAGTTTTACTAAATATTCTAAGATAACAGTTGAGAAATACAAGCGCACGGTTGCTCATTATTGTCTTTTATCTTCAGTTTTAAATTCGGATACTTATATTTCTTGTATCTTGATTAAAACGTTTACATTTGCAAGTTCGTTGATGCTTCATTTAGAAAAACGAAGCCATTTTGTGCAAACATCTGCAGCTTAGCTTCCGTTTCTTTTCCAAAGTACATATTTTACTTGAGTCGCCTCTTTGTAATTAGCAAATTAATTAACACATTAAGACTTTATTTTTTACATTCTCTATACATTTTTGTGTAAATAAAGGAAGCTGTTGATGCAATGAATTTTTGCGAAAAGTATCATAAGATGTAGTAAGAATGTTACTGAAAAATTAACTTAACTAAAGCTCATCGGATTTAACAATACGTTTATTGATCCACCTCGGTATTTTACATATTATCATTTAATTATGTATATATATATATAGTATATAGTATATAGTATATATATATATAGTATATAGTATATAGTATATAGTATATAGTATATAGTATATATATAGTATATAGTATATAGTATATAGTATATATGTAGTATATATATATATATACATATATATACTAAATAAATACTGCTGTTAGAAACGTTCTTTAATTTATACAAGCAATTTTTTGATGCACAATTTATTAAACAGCTAAAATAATTTCATTCGAAGAATTTGTTAATTCTCATAAATCTGGAATAACGAAACTAGTTATATGTATATGTCGGGTTGACGGTAGGGGCGTATAATGAATCTTCACCAGTGTGGTTCATGGTTGTCGCACAGATATTTATTACACAAGTATGGCTGATACAAGATTGACAATCGGACGCGGTAGCTGGACGCTAATGACAATGGCCCTAGGTTCGATATAGCGAATCCACGGTCAACAGGATAACGAATATACTTTGCTTCAAAGTCTAAGTCGGACTCAACTTACTACTCGTGATACTAGGAACGCTTGATTGACTCTTAGCTAATCAGGTTACCAGAAAAGAATGACTTTCCGTCGCGACGACGCTGCAGAGGAAAACTATGATGGGGTGTGCCTAAGGGCACGAGATCATCGGATTCGTCAAAGAAAGCCTCCACTCGGAGGGTGAGGGAAATAGACGCTGCTGTTAATTGGTCAATTTCTATGTTGGCGGTTAGAAAAGGATGCTAGCCGCCCTAGAGAGAGAGTTCCTAGCAGGCAACGTCGTACGTGACCAAATCAGGCTTTCCCATAACTTCCCGCAATAGGCGACAGATTTACAGGCTGATAGAATAAAGACTGTTTGTCAATCTGAAGGACTTTAGTTAACTAAGTCCTAAGATTTGTAACGGTTCCTCAGGTTATCTGAACATAAACTGTAAACGATGCATCGGCATCTGGCGATCATCTGGCCCAAAGAATGGGGTCTGTGTGTGGCGAGCTGCGGGGCTGTTGGAATGTCTTATTGTCAAGTGTCTGTACTGCCAATTCTTTAAAGGAAAGCTATGTTACTTTATATCTCTGTTAGGTGGAATGTTCATCCCGTGACCGTGGCTACGCTCGGCGACCGGTTGTCGCCTCGAGCCTAAACTCATTGTCTCAAGTTTCGAATGACTGTGTCTGGGTTATTTCGTAGATGCTACAGTATTGAGGCTTTTCCAAATAATTCCAACGGGCGGGGGGGGGGGGGCGGTGTCCTTTCATCTCCGACATATATATATGTATATGTATGTGTACACACACACACGAAACGAACACGTGTTTGGGCGTTTTTCGAAATTGAACCCCTAGAAACTGTTTAAAAAGAGTTTAAAAAAATAAATATAAATTCAAATACTGTTATATTATAAAGTAAATTTAATAAGATCCAAACTCATGTTCGTGAATCACTGTACATGTCAACTATTGTCAAAGCTAACCCTAACAAATGCAACCACATCACATTCACATTGAGAAAACAGATAACACCAAACATCTTCCTGAACGGCACGCAAATAACACAAACAAGGCAAGTCAAACACCTTGGACTTCACATAGATACACACTTCACATGGGGAGCACGAGGCGGGTATGGGTTCTCAGTGCGTATAGCATCATGCCCTGAGAAACCCCGATGTATCTGATGTTCACCTATAGTCGGGTGGCGGCTGGTCGGCGCTGTGGCGCCCGTCAGATCGCTGATCCGGTGCGGAGAACTTCGGAGAAGTTGGTGGGCCCATATCTGTCAAGACCACTCACCTCACCTTCACGTGGGGCTTCCCGTCACCCTGCATCGGTCCCGACCGGGGTAGGGTGCGAAAGAGTGAGTGGCACCAAGGCGAGAGTATGGCTCGTTAACCATACGCCATAAAACAAATAGATGATGAAGATGATGATGAAGATAATTATGATATGTCGGAAAATCTAACCTAATCTAATCTAATGTTATCAAAATAGATTGCAACAATTTAATATTGAAACGAAACGTTATATTAATATCAAAAGAATTTACAAAGTAAGTCCACTTTAATCTCAACGTCATAGCAAATAACTCTAATAGCAAATAACGTGTAAAAAGTGATGATAATATAAGAGACGTTTTAACTTGAAAAACTAATCGAGTGCCGGTAACTCCAAAAATTCACAATTAAAAATCAAAACGCAGTAGCGGCAAGTATTATTGAATCAATGTTTCTGGAAAATGAATACATACTTGAAAAACGGGGGGAGGGGACGAACTTGAATAATTGAAAAGTACTTGAACTGCTTTGGAGATACTTGAAAAACACAAAACTACTCGAACGATTGAAATTATTCGGATTACAAGCAAAATAAATGGACCTATTCCATGATTAAATCACATTCTGTTAACTAATTGCCAGAGTTTTAAAAAAGCTGGTGCTAAAATCGAATGTAAAAAAAAACAGGAAATAAACCGAGCGAATCGAATAACGATGTCAACCAGTGATTATATATATATACTTATTGTTATTATTAAATGTACAATAATACACATCACTTTCATTAATTTTAAAAACTTTTGACCCTCCAAGAATTGTATCAAACAAAATTATATTTTAATAATCCAAAATATATGAAGCGCTGATGGTTTATTTTGTTTAAATATGTCAACGTTTCTTTTATAAATGTAAAAATATTACAACATTGCAATGTTAAACTCGAGAATGTTCTTTTTTTATATAGATCAGATCGCTTCAAAATTATTTTTTTCTATATATTGTGAAACATTGATTATGGAATTCGTTAAGATTTTAAGAACTGGATCAATTTGATCGATCAATGATTAACAGAAGAGTGTGCTTTAATCATGTATGTTAGATAACAATCCATTAGAAAGTTTTAGCAAGTGAAAGAAGATATGTCTTGAGAATATTTTGCAAAATTCTGAATATTATGGCTATAAATTCATTTATAACCTATCAATAAATTACGCTATAAAGATAACACAATTTTTTATTTTAACTCTGTAAGTTACTTGTTTTTATCAAAATTTTCTTATTTAAAAGCATTTGATGAAATTCAAACAAATAATGACAAAATATTGTAACATTTTAACTTAATTGTTTACATTAAATATATAATTCAATACGATACTCTTATAACATGATCACGTTTAAATTTTAATTTTTGCATTCATCTAACTTGCTTTAATTTTTTAGGTTGCAGATAAAGTTGCGAAAGGCTCGTGAATATACATACCAGATAGATGTAGCTGTTCGAAGTTGCTGGTTGATAGGGCCGCAAGGAATCATAACACGCCTCACTGGTCGAAAGCACGGATATAATTGCATATAAATGCAAATAAATGCGTATAGATGCGTATAGATGTTGCGGATGCGCCTGGTCCAGATCGCAGTCAGATGCTGAGACCGTGAAGCCAAGGGATGCTTGTGCAAAGTGAGAGCTCGACTGGTGGTGATGTTCTTCTATGACCGCCTTCTTCAACACCCAATCGCTGACTGAAGTCGGAGCGTTGTTGGCTCGAAGAGGACAACTCGCAACTGCTGTCTTCTCGCTCGGGATAGCTCGTGACTACAACACTCCACGCACCTTTCTGCGCCCTTTCATACTTTTCCATCAAGGTATAACCCCTGGTGATTGCCCCCCACTATTCCGACCCCCTCTCCGTACAATAGCCGTCGTTCTTTCCACCATGGAACACCCCTAAAATTGCTCAACGACCGATCAGAAATCCTTGCGCGATACGTGGTTCGCTGGCAGCGTGCGCGCGTGTCGAGGGCGGGAACTAAAGGTTTGCGCCTGCTTGCTTTCCATTTTAATTACGCTTGCAAATTAGGCTAAGCATGTCTGTGAGTTCTTTATGTAACTTAAAAACGGAACGCCCTACGCATAACATATATAAATATGTAAAATATTTTTCGTAGAGTACTTGAGATATTTAAACGAAATAAATCGCTATTTTCGTTTCATTTTTTTAATCGAGTACACAAAGATAGGAAATTGCACAAAAATCCGTTTATCCTAATTATTATATATCAAAGCGTGTAGTTTGAGATTAAACGGACATTATTCGGCTCGTTCGATGCGAAACTGATTGATTTGATTCTGTGCTGAAAATTCGCGGCAATTCCTTGGTTTTTAGCGATCTATAAGTAAAAATAGAGAAATTGCTTTTTTTAGTTTCTTTTTTAAAGTTTCTTAAAAGTTGCTTGCTCAGGTCAGAGGAGAACGCGTACAAATAATATTATAAATTCTACAATTTGAGGAAATTCTATAATGTGATAAAAATATTTGTACGTTCTAAAATATTAAACTTGCTGCGCTCTTTGAATTTTTGCATCTTTTGTTTAAATGCATAAAAACTTCAACGCACTCAATTTAATTAATCTGATATTAAACATATCAACAATGATTCTTTTATTTTATCTTCAGTCTTACAAACTGATAATGATTAAATGATGGGAAAATGCGACAGAATTGCTAATGATTTAAAAAAGTAGTAGGTAAAACAGATAAAACACGTTATTATACATATTTATAAAGAATTGGAAATCTATAATAAGATCTTCCAAACACAGTCGTTTTAATCAAATTTTGTATTTATCTTAGTTGTACAAAAAATTATATCCCGTCTTCATCGAAGCTATTGCGATTATCGTATTTAAAGATTTCAATATTTTCAATTTTCAATCTTTAATTTATGTTTTAGATCGACCAACTTTGTCGAAAACTTTATCGAGTTATGTAGAAATCTGAACTGCTACGAGAAAAGTAAACTAGAATTCAATGTTGATCTATAGTTATAGCTAAGAAACTTCATTTTTATTGGTACTGATTTTAACATTTACTTTCGTTAAAGGTGACTATAGTCTGTCATTATTCAACGCTAGCTGAATGCGAAGGGTGTAACTCATAGTAAGGAAAAGATTAAGGTCTTAACTCTATGTTCTGATGTATTATGGTTCTAGATGCTAGATGCAGTTGTTCAATGCCATGCATTATTTGTCATCGTGTTCTTTCGAATTAATATATATTATTTTTCTGAAAGCTTTTTCGTTCACGGATTTTTCTAAATTTTCTAAATTCTATATACGTTTCTATATTATTATAAATTTTACGAATCTAACAATCCATATTTATTCAATTGCTTTTAATTAATATGGAGAATCAGTTTCCTTAATAAACTGTATTGTCTGTACAATTTATTTTTGGAATTTAAGTCCGATGACCGATAAATTTTTTCAATTTTTAAATAAGTATTTCATATATTCTTGCATACGATTTGTATTTTCCATGTTTTTCTAAACGAAATTTCCCATAAATGCATAAACATCCATAATCTAGTAATTAATAAATAATATCTTTTAGTATATTAATAATTATATTAATTATCAATTTCCTAATTAAAATTAACTGACTAATCAAAATATAATTAACCTGGCTGAATACCCTGAGCTAATTTTGATTGTTTATTTATTATTTACCTTAAGGGAATAAAATAAAAAACTAAAAGTATAAAATAAAAATAGAAACGTTAATAAAATAAGATAAGAAATGGTGGTTTAGACGATGTGATATGCATGAGAGATATATTTTTTCATGAAAGAATATAGATGTAATATATTGTCAAATAAAATTATTATTACCTATATAAATTAATCGAAACTTGCTTCTCAATCTTTTCTTGTATAAATGTATGTATAAACATTTATTTAGAAGGAGAATCCCTTTTTCCTAAGGATCAAGTATCAAATTCAAATAAATAATGATAGTAATAAGTAATGAAAACGCAATTTCAAATATCAAAATAAACAAATTGATCGCAGTACCACTAACAGCACAATTTCTTGAAACTTTATAAAATTGTACAATTTGAGCGAAAGGGGAAATAGCGACGGAAAAAATACTATGCAAATCCTTCAAATTTCCTTTCGTAATCACAATGTTGCGAAACGGAATTGAATGATATAAATATTAAAACAATTTTATATACCGCTCGATATTAACAATAAGTTTATTCCTTTGATAATCGAAAGTTTCTGAACTTTTTTCTAAGCTTTTTCTTAAATGTGATAACTTTTTACCTCTGATTTTACCTTTATCTCTATCTGCAAGTATGAAACCGAAATTGGCCAATAGATGGCCCTAGCTGTTCGTCTCACGAACATTTTCCGCTTACACCAATTCAAGTTTCATAGAACAGCGTAGTTCGTAATAGCGTTGAATATGTCGAATTTTATGCCTGGAAACTACGATTTGCGAACAGCATTGATTTTCTGTTCACATTTGAAGAAAACTGCTGCAGAATCGCATCGAATGCTTGTCGAAGCTTACCGGTCAGGTAAATTATCTTGGTAAATCACATTGCTGTGAGTGCTTTAAAAAATTCAAAAGTGACAATTTTGACGCTAGGAACGAATGACGTGGAAGATCACGGAAAAAGTTTTAAAACAGCGAATTTCAAGCATCGTCGGACGAGGATAACGCTCAAACGCGACAACAACTCGCTGATCGATTGAACGTGACACGAGAAGCATACGTTTGAAAGCCAGCAGGAAAACGGAAGAACCACTTGCGAAATGCTGCTCGCTGGATACAGAAGAAAATCATTTCTCCACCGAATTGTGACTGGCGATGAAAAGTCGATATATTTTGAGAATCCTAAGCGTGAAAGATGACGAGCAGCTGCAGAACACCAGAACCATCAACATCGACTACAAGACCAAATTCGTTTGGTGGGATAAGAAGGGTGTGATATATTACTAGCTGTTAAAACCTGACGAAACCGTTAATACCGAGCGCTGCCGGCAACAAACGATCGATTTGAATCAAGCTTTGCGCGAAAAACGAGCAGAATATGAAAAAAGGCAACACAATACTTCGAATAAAATATTTTTAATCATTTTCATACAATAAACGTGTATTTTCTATATAAAAATTCCGGTTTCATGTTTGCATACCTGCATGTTTCATGTTTGGTAGAATACATTTTTTAAACTTTAAATGTGCGTTTTTAAACTGCGATATATGAAATCTTTTCAATTGAGAATCAGTTTTCTAAAACTGTTTTATTCAGACCGTTTTCTATCTTTTTAAACTGTTTCTATCCAATTATTTAAACTCCTATCTAATCGTCTAATTATTTACGATACCTAATTCTTTCACAAGACTTCTTTGACCAATGCAATTGTTTTTACCTTTCTTTTGTGGTTGAATGAGAAAGTTTTTAAAGCATAACTGATCATAGATACGACCTGTGCTTTCCAATTCAGATTAAAGTTGTTAATAGTATTAATTTTCTTATAAAGAAAATTTTTGTATCTTTAAATTTCTTATATAAATGAATATAAGCGTCTACAGTGTAGTTATCAAATTCCCATTGTTTAGCACACAATTTGTAATTTTGTTCTGATTGCCCTAAAGCAGTATCCATCCATAAGCACGTATTGATTTCTAGGGCTTGCCCTTCGTGCGCATGTGATATTTCAGGCAAATACACGTGCTTATCTTCATGATCGCGTTATTAGTGAGCAGTCGTATTATAATTTACCAGCCACGCATTATACATATTCCTTAATTTTGAAAAAAGTTTAAAGACTTCAAGAAGTCTACACGTTTATATCTCGATCGCTACAGCAAATATTATTATTTATTATATATTATTTGCAGAAAGAGAGGAATGTGTTTTTCGATCAAATATGGGAGCATATACATCAGAAAATTTAGTCCAACGTAAAACCAGAGAAAATTAATACCGCTGCAAAACCAATACACGTAATCCTCTCAGATATTAAACCGCCAATGTAATTTATTTTTGCTCCTCGCTACTTTTAATTTAGTTTTTATCTTTCCGCTAAATTTTATAAGATTTTTCATAAATTTTCATAAATTTTCACAAGTCTAATTTCCATATGTGCATAGTATTATAATATTTATACGTATCTAATATTTGCGTATTATTTTTCTATATTATATTATATTATATTATATTAATAAATATTTTTACGTTATCCCTTTTATACGTATACACCTGCTAAATACTATAAAAAATACTACACTTTGAATGTTTCAAATATTTGTATATCGTCTCTTCAATTTTTACGTCTTTAAAATTGAACATTATTGATTATGACATTATTTCCTATTATATCCTATTATGGAAATTGTTAATTTTAGAGTCATCATTCTTATGTATCTGAATACATTTCTATGTGTACATTATTTTCGTTATAGTCTCCCCATTATCGTATTACAATAGACAGATCCATTGGTTATAAGTTAGACATATACGTACATTTTGCCTGTTTATTCTTTCCAATTTCAAATCTTAGTGCACAAATTGCAGATTTTTCGTATCTGTAGTCAATGATTGACCGGATTTGAAAGTAGTATATAAAAACTGACTGTTGCAGTTTTTCAGCTATGTCATATGATTCTTACAATATGACGACCAGATGCGTAAGTAGATGTGTAGAAAAAAAGATGAAAATAGTATAATAAATAGGAACAAGTTATATACATATATAGACAATATATACACTATACATATATATATATATATATATATATATTGCTCTCAACTGTTACAAAGACTTCGCGATATCAATGCTAGTAATATTTACTTATATTTTTATAATTATCGATAAATGTACTACAGAAATTTCGAACCACGCGAATAAGTGAACGCAAAAGAAAAGAAAAAAGAAGAAAAAAAGAAAAAAAGAAATTTTTTCAGGAAGTACCGAACCCTCTGATAATTCCTGTAAAATTCTTCCGTAATTCAACACTCACTTGTAAAATTCTACCGTAATTCAACCCTCACTGTGTTGCTTCCTACGCGCGGATAGAAGCTGGAGGATGCGCAAACGCGGTATGGATGACGGAAGGGGGAAGTTATCGATCGTCCGCCGCAAACACGGTCGAGGAGGCACGCTTCAAAAGAAACGTCCAAGCTACTGATGTTTAGAATAGTTGCGAAAGAACGTTTATGCAATACCTTAAGGACTAGAGACGACATTCTTTCGCTTTACCGACCATAACAGAGCCGATCCTCTTCTGTCGAAGATTATACATTCCGTGAATCGACGAGCTGGCCATCGTTGTAATTTTGTTCTGATTGCCCTAAAGCAGTATCCATCCATAAGCACGTATTGATTTCTAGGGCTTGCCCTTCGTGCGCATGTGATATTTCAGGCAAATACACGTGCTTATCTTCATGATCGCGTTATTAGTGAGCAGTCGTATTATAATTTACCAGCCACGCATTATACATATTCCTTAATTTTGAAAAAAGTTTAAAGACTTCAAGAAGTCTACACGTTTATATCTCGATCGCTACAGCAAATATTTTTCTGTTATCGGTTCATTATCATTTACGCTTTCTAAGAAAATATATTTTCTTAGAAATGTTGTTTAACTTGCGTCATGCGTCCTTCATTCGCACGATCCATTAGGAGCGTTTCAATAAGGATTATTCCTAAATTCCAAACATTCCCTCTTCCTCTAGAATGTGCGCTCTTTTCGCGTGGAACACGCTATCTCTCGTGTGTATCACGATATCATGCGCATCTTCCGCATTTGCCTGAGCGAACTCTCACAATTGATGGATCTGTTTTACGAACGTCAATCTGCCACACTGGGTGAAACTAAAACCTCATAATTCTAACAGGTCAGATTATTGTTAACCTTTCACCTTACCGGTCTTCGTAAATTTATTTTGCAACTTTACCCTCTCTGCTGTTATATTTTACTATTTTACTGAACAGCAAAAAACTCTGACTACGTAATAAAAAACTGAAAAAGGTAATACAAATACTAGGGTTATAATATCAATATGAAATATATTTCTCTACTGCTTTTTAAAACATCAATCTGATCTATAATATATGCAGACCTCATAACGTAAACTTTCCTTAATATCGTATTATACCTAATATACCTGTTGTGTCATTTCAAATTTCTACAGTAGCGATTTGTAATTTCATCTATTTATGTTTGAAAAACAATAACTTTACAAGTTGAGAGAACAATGTATCCGTAATTGTAACGAAGAGCGTTCAAAGTAATGTGCGAAATAATTTCATCATGAAATCAAAGGAAAGTTCTTTGTGCAGCTCAACTCTGTGTTATTTAATTAAATTAAAATAACATACATCGTGGAATAATATCTATAAAAGCTGTAGTATACTTGCTAATATCTTCAAAACAGCATTCAATCAGCTGTTCCTGTTTCATTTCATATATTTAAGTAAATCTGTATTTCAATTAACACGATAAAAGAACCAAATAGTAAAAAAAAAAAAAAAAAAAAAAAAAAAAAATATTATACCTCGTATCTTTTATACTATTTTTGCATACGTTGCTAAAGGTGTATTCTTTACATTTTTGTATGTTTAGCTTTTTCATAAACACAAATGGAAACAGCGTTTATCCGTCGCATCTGTGCGAAGTGAAATATAAATTCGCCGAAAGCGACGTTTTCCGACGAATCGTCCGCTGTATCGATCCGCAGTGAGAGAGTGTAAATTTGACTTTACTTAGAACTCGCAACTACGAAGGAACAGTAAGTAATTCCAACATAGAAATTCTCCACGAATTCCAATCTAAAACCTTAAGATCCTTAATAAATGCACCTTTGTACGTAAACCCTCCAATTAGTCAACTACTCGAGTTGTTGGAACAGATCCGCAGGCTAAAAAGACATTATATCTTATATCTAAGCACTAGATTCAAATAGAATCAAATATATTATAAATACTTCTTAATCATGTTATAGTACCACGTCAGATAAATTTATTTAAAATTCTCTAACGAGAATTGATTGTAAAATAAACGCAAATTAAAAAAAAAAAAACATATAACTTGACCAAACTACTGACCGCGTTTGACTGACCGCGTCTATACAAAGCATCTGTCGATAACTGCTGCTTAAAACAACTGCAAAACGATTGACAAAGGAAACTAATGTATAAGCATCTTTTGTGTGCTTTATTGATACCGTTCAACGTTCAATATTTTTCATCATATAATTGCAATCCTCTAAAGTTACCTCGAGAATATCGGTATTAAATAACTATTTAATTATTTGGTTATAAGTAAAAGTTCCTAACATAATTACAATGTTTCATCTACTTTGTTACAAATGCGTAGCTGATAAAGTTACCTTATTGCAATTACGACGCAATAACTGCAAAATAAAGACTGTACG
This sequence comes from Bombus pascuorum, assembly GCF_905332965.1. Classification (NCBI taxonomy): domain Eukaryota; kingdom Metazoa; phylum Arthropoda; class Insecta; order Hymenoptera; family Apidae; genus Bombus; species Bombus pascuorum. The sequence continues at coordinate 41,998 of NW_026869765.1, read as the reverse complement.
TATACTTATATTATAAAAATCGTGCAAATAGAATAACAACGGATTGGTGTCCATTTTTTTCTTTTTCTTTTTTTTTTTTTTTTTTTTTTTTTTTTGGATTACCGATAACTGATAAATTAACGTATTACGAACGTTTTACAGATTAAAACCACTAACAAGCTTTAGGATTTTTATCTGATTTTAGTAAGCACGGTTACCTTCGAATAACAGTAATCCTGTTTTCAACTGTGCATTTTTACACCCGGATGAATATATACTGGAGCAATCGCTTGATGTAAGTTTACCGTTTGACAAGGCACATCCTTGATAAGATCCGACTTACTACCAGTATTATATTCCACTAATTATGGATTAACGAGGCAGCCATTCTACATGGCAGTATAAGCAGGAAATGTAGAATAAGATTCGTTTATACGATACTAGGTTAAAATTGACTTGAACTTCCCTTGAAAGCTTAAAATGGAGTTAAAATCTTTGCCAAATATGTCTTGAACTTGTATGATTCTGAATTATTTATTAATTCGGTTTGGTTTCTAAAGTGGGAGTGAACGATCGATAAAAGGTTCTACATCCTGAAATAAGTCAAGAATTTATAGAATGTGTTTTCACACGGCGCTTAAGTGAATACAGGCAAAAGTGAATCAATAAGAGAAGTTATTCTGCATTTCAAACTAAATCGAAAATGTAGAATAAAATTTCATAGTACCGTTTCTGGGAAAATAAGATTTGAAAATTTATCGAGTAGACGTGCAGCAAGTCGATTCTTAATTCAACGCATTAAACTCTATTTTCTTAAAGACGAAGCTTTACATAGAAGAAACTTGTTTTACATCTTTATTTTCGCAAGCATTAGCCAAATTCACATACATTAAACGAATTCGATTCTCTTGAAAAATCAGATAAATGGAAGAATGTTATTCTTTACTGCATACTTTTTACTTATTTTTGGAGATGGAATACCTCGTATTCCACATCTATCCTTCAAATTTTATTTTCCGTATAATATCTCGTATAATTTCTCGTACTAAGATGCAAGCAAGATGCTAGCAAGCCGCCCTTGAGAGAAGGTTGCTAGCGGGAAGCGTCGTTCCGAGAAAAGTACATTTCCCGTACCTCCTCTTAGATGGATGGTAGATTTAAGGACTTATTAAAAATAAAGACTATTTGTCCGTTTGAAGGATTTTAATTAACGATATTCTAAGAATTATAGCAGGTGTTCGGTCTAGCTGAACATGTCTCGTGGAAATGCATCGCCATCTGGTAATTATCTTGCCCGAAGAATAGGGTCTGTGTGTGGCGAGCCTCGGGGTAGATATCCATTACAACGTTCACTGTCAAGTATCGCTACGACTATTTCTTTTTAAAGGGAGCTATACAATTATTCTGTACCTTTGTTAAGTAAAACGTTTATTCCGTGGTCGTGGCTGCATCTGACAACCAGTTATCGCCTCGAATCCAAACTCGTTATCGCAAATCTCAGACAATTATAATCGATTTAATTCACAAAGGTTTATAATAATCGGTTTAATTTATAAAGACAGTATTGGGATATTTTTCAACGAATTCCAAGGGGGGAGGCCCGGTGTCCTTTCATCTCCGACATATTTATATATATTGAGGTTTTCACGTACGAAAAGTTAAATTTATATATATATATATATTCTATACAATATTCTATAGAGTAACATTAGAAAGCGTTTTGCAATAATATCTTCAATCGTAGTAGTGTACATATTCTTCCACTTAATTTCAATTTCGATTATGCTTTGCGAAAAGGCAATAGTTCCTACGTTCGATAAGAACATAAAATTACAAATTTCACGTTTTCAACATTAACTGATAATTTAACGGGTAAAAACAATTTTAACGAGCGTTCGATCTAATCTTCAAATCACGTGTTTTTCTATAAATGCATCGAACCACTTCGAAACAATGATGGAAAGATTTTACGATAAAATACAAATATACATAAATATCTTAATAATTACCGTTAATAATTACCTAAATCGTCTAACAATATAATCACGCGCTATCCATTGCAACACGAACCAAATACGCTTAACTTTCAGATTGTAGAAGTTTGATAAAACGTTTCTTCATATATATATATATATAATTTCGTTGCATAATTTCGATACGAGATTAAATATTTCTTGTTTGAAGTAAAAATAGCAAATAAAAAGATTAATTACTCCAAGTAACTTTATTTGAAAATAACGCTTGAAAACGAATTATTATTGCTAGAATTGCATTTAATATCGTGCAAATATACATACTATTTTGCCATTACTAGCTTTATTACACATTCTGCAGTAGGTATTCTCAGAAGTAGGTATTTAAACTAAATACTGCGAGATAGAATGCTTGTCTTGTGAACAATTTAAGTTTCCAAGTCTGTGCAAATTATTGCGAAGCTTATAAAATGAGGTATGTGAGATATTCATAAGCTTATTCCACGGAATTTAATACACGGTTATACTGTAAATTTAATGCTTGAAAAGAGGAAGGTTTTTCTTCGAGTCGGGTTGTATACTACCGCATAAAAATTTAATCCTTTACACCACGTTAACGTTTAGATACATTATTTCATTATATATTTCGTCATATACTTTGCAATATATATCGCAAGATATATTTTATTCGCAACATTATTGCAATGATTTTATTCTTTATAACCAATATTGCAATATTCTATTTAGAAGTATTAGGACATTCGTGTGAAATTTGACGATTAACATGCAAAATATAAAAGTCAGAGTATCAACAGAAATCCACTTATATTTTCTCACGTGATCTGTAATTAGAGGTAACTTCAAAATCGTAATTTTATTTTTATACTTCCATGTATAATTCGTTAATTATTATAATAATCTTATAATATAGAATCACTTATTAATCAATCAATAACCGCTGTATACATATCTTGTAGTTTTATCTTTGTATCATCATTTCGTAATATGTTGGATGTAATTTACGATAATGTTATTGTATCTTTATGTTAAATAATGTATTCTACTTATTAACTTGCAGTATGATATGATTATGTATTATAATTTAGTCGCTGGAACCGTGTCATTTGCTATTGCCAATAATTAAATTCTGGACGTTTGTGCATATTAAATTTACAGAAAACGTATGATATATATACGCATATAAAATATGCGCAGTACGTCAGCAGTACGTCAGTACATCATACAAGCTAATATGTCGAACATTATTATACATATAATATTTAACGATCAATATTTAACAGCACTTCTATAATTATTCTGATATGCGCAGTTTGCGCGATAAATTATCAGGTTTTTGCCCAAATTTGTAAATGTTAACTGATGAAGTTTATGCAGAACAAGGACGTAAAGTTGGATATTCACTATTATACGCGTATAAGATGACAGTTGGATACTGTTGAAAATATTGATGATAGAAAAAAATGTTAAGAAAATCAAAAATATTGCACGGGGAAGAAAATTTAGTGTAATTGAATTTTTTGCACGAGGGCATTTCAAGTTCGCTAAACATAATGATGAATTCAACGACTATACTCATTCAAGGTCATTCAAAATCAATCTAAGTCACAGAAAATTTGGTGGTGTTCGTGGTCGATTTTACGAAGCCCACAAGGATTCTCTGTTGCTCGGTACATATTTCCTTGTTCCTTTGATTTTGTTGGTTATGGTACACGGTCGCTATCCACGAGGTTCCGCGAAAGGAAATCTACGTGGGCCATTCGTTTACCTTCTCGGTACATTATGTCAAAAGTAAAATTTTGTAAATAAGCCCATCACCTGTAAACCCCGTCATTCACTTTATTACTGGTTCCCTTCAACGAATTACAATCAATAACAACAAGAAATTCCCGTCCATGTAGATAGTGACGAAAATGTTTAACGGCGTTTACAATTGCCAACGTCTCTAGTTCATACGAATGATACGTAGAATCCACGGGACTAGTTTTCTTACTATACTATACTATTCTATTAGCCGGTTTTTACCGTCGACCTTATTGGTCAAAATAGCCCCGTATCCACGCGATCTAACGTTAGGATGTAATTCTATCGGATAATTAATTAGGGTCGAACATCATTTACGCCAGTTCATCAGTCAGGACGGAAATTACCTTTTGGCTTATATTTTCATGTTTATCTGTCCAATTTAAGGTAAGCAACAAGATACGAGTAGGCGAGGTCGCCCAAGACCTAGGGAACAGCCAAACGACGTCGTTACGTACTCGTATTGCCCGTTGGGGGTGAAAACTGCTGTATATTCTGTAGAATTAGGATGAATGGGAATTTCATGGAACCCGCTGGCCATGTTCGGGCTAATAAGAGGTAGAAGATATCGATCCGTGACAGTATTTTTATTTAGTTCCCGAAAATCTACGCACAATCTGTCCGAGCCGTCCTTTTTCTTTACGAGTTTTCTTTACATAACCGTGAATTACTAGGGCTTATAATTTTTACTCTAATTAATTCGCTTATTCTATCACGCATTATTCTTCGCTCTTTCTCGCTCAATCTATAAGGGCTTCTTCCTTGCGCGGCAACGTTTGGATCAATAAACCGTATTTCTAGCTGGCTCGTATTTACACGAGTGCGTGGGAAGCCCGTAACGAATGAACTTTTGAACTTTTCGAGAACAAAGATCAAACGACTTTAACCATGATCAAGTACCTCGGTATCAACTTCATAAACATCGATCTTCTTCTCAGCGGTTTTGTCACAGACATTAACAACTTTTGTTTTACAAAGAGCAAGACATTTTCTGTAATATTCACGTTAAAAGCTTGTCTTAAAATTTCACGATCAATCATGATATCATATTCCAAGTAAGTAACTATCAGCAAGGACATGAAAAATGATCTCCCATGTAAAACCATTAATACATACTGTGAACAAAATTTGTGATGTACATTTAATACAAGTGTTTTCTATCTATCCCTCGCAGTATTACTAAATCACTCATTCTTTTGCCGGAAAATTTTGGGGCTACGGATTCTTCAATTAGTGAGCATTCAGCTCCCGAAACGAAGTTAAATTGGAATGATGATTTAATGTACCAATTGGATCTTCCTCTACGCGGGAGTCTACTCGACGTTCGTTATTACAATCGTAGTTTTTCCTCCACAATAACGGACAATTAGGCGCGACATATCCCTTCTAGCGGCACTTGAAGCAAGATGCCGTCGATGATGTGGCTGATCGGTTTTCATCAGAGTTTCGTATATTCTTCACCTGCTCCAATTTTATCCTCTTGCGACAACCCGACATTCGATGTCCGTAGTGGCTACAGTGATGGCACTTTATCCGGGGCTTTCTGACGAAGCCGTCGACTTCTCCTCGTCGCAGAGAAATCACTTTTCACTCTGAAATTGATCTTCCGTCTCTATGTCATTCGTGAGTGCTAGTCGTTCGGAGAGTCGATCTTGTAGACCGAGGCAAAGAGCGGCGGCATTAATTATTTCGGCCGTCAATAAATTTTGCCATCTTGTCTTCAGAAGGGAACGGAGACGATTACCGTAAGCTCCTGAGGATTCGCTCTTCGACAGTCCTTCCTTGTATATCTCCATTAGCGCCGAGGTCGCCGTCTCTTGGCCACCAAAACGCGTGATGAAAAGTTCATTAATTACCGGCTAGGTAATTTCTTCATCGTTCAGTACTTGCGTAATCCAATGCGCTGCAGAACCCTCTAAAGCACGATTCAAGGCAGAAAATAACTCGCTGCCTCGTAAAGGATTTTCTTTCATCATTAGGTTAACGATTATGCACCATGCAGCCGGGTCGGCGCTCACGATACCGGGGTTAAAACGTGGTAGCGTTAAATTTCCAAGTCCGCCGCTCGATCTTTGCTCTCGCGGCTGAGTCAACTCGCGCACAATAGGTCACGAGCTGTTGCATCGTTACAATCGGCACTGATCCCACTTCTGTGATGTCGGGTTATCATTAAGATTAAAGTTAGGGGCATATAATGAATCTTCAGAGGAATTATTCATCGTTGTCACACAATCGAGGTAACGTTTATTAACACAAGTATGGATGTGACAATAACTATATAATAAGTATGGATGTTCGATAACAAATCCGCGGTCAACGGGATAACAGATGTACTTTGCTTAGTTTTTTTCATTTTCAATAACTATCATCGACGATGGAAATTCTTTTTGACTAAGAATAATCACTAGCGTTATCGGCGATAAAAACATTTTTGGATTATTTCTGACCAAATGGTTGGCAAAGCCGATATACATCTAAGAACAATTTATTTGTTATATATATGCAAAATGGAGAGGATAGTCGTAGTACAATCGGAAACAGGCTGATTCTACATGAAAAAATAAGTCGAAACTGTACAATAAAATTTGTTCATATGACGCTTCGTTTCTGAGAAAATCAAATTTGAAAATTTGTCAAGCATACTTTAATTTTCCTATGTTTTTCCTATATTTTTTTATTTATTTTCAAATGAAATTTAAATCCCTGTCGATTATTTACTCTTATCCGGAATTAAGCAAATTTAGGTATATTTGTCAAATCTTCAAAGTCGATTTTCTTGAAAGCGAAGCCGCAGACGAACGAATACCATACGAAATTGCTTTCATATTTTCCACGTGGAATCACCCCTGCCCGGTCGTACTGCGACTACCGCTCCATCTCGTGTAATAAAATTTTTCGATATGAAATAGCATTTATATTAACTTTTATTCTTACAGTAGATTTCAATTTAATATCTATAATTCGAGAGGGTAACATTTTTGTCCAAATATTGGCTTCGTAAAGACGTCAAAATCCGTAAACGTCAAGCTTTGACAAATAATTTGAAACTTGGTAAACTAGATTGAAGATCTTTCAATTCGTTACGTTTCTACGTTCTCGTGATCCCACGAAAAACAGTTTACAAGCTTCAACGTTCCGTCTCTCATGCTACAACCCCTGGTTAACTCCCCAATCTAATTTTTCTGCGCTGATTTGATTCGCTTGCCGAGCGGATTTCAAATTGTATCTACCGATCGATTTGTTAATAATAATAATAATAATAATAATAATAATAATAATAATAATAATAATACTTGCAGCATCGCGACACTCTGATTCAACGCCACCAAACGCATTGAATCAGGCAATCATTCACGATGATATGGATTGGGCGAAAGAGAAGACCTCACCAGGCGACAATTCGTTGCAACCATTGATCTATACGAATTCGTTACAGGATGTCTCATGTCCTATCACGATAATTGATAATGTAGAGCAACACGTTAAACTCCCTCGATGACACGATAAAAGAGTTCGATCTTTTATCTCTATAGAATTTTGATCGGTAGCCTTTCAACGGGGGGAGTATGTTGAATATAGACGATATATCAACCTGTTAACAGTGTTAAATTCATCAAACCACCCCTGTTATGTTAACCGAAACAAGGGGAACGACTATTTCGCGGCGCCGATTAACCGAATCGTAGAGAGAATTTACGCGTCCCGCCGACGCGTTTTCCTCGCGACAGTGTCTCTCCGCGAATGGTCGTAACACATATTATCATATTATTCTCGTAAGTTACTTACACAACTTATTATATACCTGTGTTTTGAGAGTTTCGTATAATAAAAACAATAAACATTTTTTGTTTCTAGAAGTTACAATGATTGTCGCATTCCTACCTTAACCTTTACTCTATTAACGAGCAATCGTCTTTCGAAACACGTCGCAGCTCATAAATATGTAAATGCATAATGTCTATAATCATCATAAATGAGAAAATTACGTTTTTCTATAAATGTGTTTTTCAATCTATAAACTCAGATTTGATGTTCTCGCGTGCCTGTTGCTCTGCAGCGCATATGTATGTGCTCACTCGTTAAAGCATATATACGCACACAAGCACACCCATATGCGCGCACATACTCCCACGTTCGAAGTGGAAATCGCGTATTACACGGGGGTAGACTAGAAAAGGAAAACCACGTCGAATGTCAGATTTGCCTGACAACAGGAGCTTGCAAAGTATGTTTCCATGGTATCCACGGTATCCATGGAACTCATATACGCACACAGGCAAAGGCACTTTTTAAATCTGAGAAAAAATTAGGCGAGGGTTGCGTGGGGTTAATAATGGCCATTCGCGCGATCCTGATTGGTCAATACTCGCTCGTGCGCGTTGCTGCTTTTTCGCAAACGGTGCAAGCAGGCTCCGTGCGCTGTGCTCTGTGTTCAGTCGAGTTCAATCGTCTGCCGAAGAAGGTAGCCAGCTGGCGAATACTCCCTGAGGAAACGTCAAAAGCGAGCTTCTCTTCGTCATAAGTCGTCATAATGGCCACCATTGTAAGTAATGTTTTTTGTCAGTTTGCTAATTTTTTTATTTTCAGCGGTATATATTTCAGAAATCAGTCGATACTTTTTGTGGTAAAGTGTACATAATTTTGTATTTCCTGATTGGGGGTCACTTTATATGTTTGATTTACTCATCCACAGTGAATAACGCGGTCAAATCAAAATAAATGGAACATTTGAGACATTGAGAGAAGGTAGAAAATTGTTTGAAATTGTATAGATATTTAGTTTCATACACATAATTTATACGTGTATATGTCGCATTGAAATGAAAGAAAAATACATCAAACATCTCTTATAAAAATGAAATAAAATAATTGACTATGATCTTTTTCTTAATATCAATAGTAAATTTTTTTTTTATAAATTTTTATAATTATATACTATAATTTCTGCTTTTACTCCCTTACTTATAACATTCTGTAAATCCACTGGCTGCCTAGATTTACAAATTCTACACGTGTCTCGATACCTCTGAATCTGCCAATTTAAATTGATATTTCATTTTAACGAATGCGTAACTTAAATTACAAACTTTGCTAAATGCAAATTTCCAAATTCTCCTATTAATATTTGTCTAACGCTAAGTAATTTCAATTCCAACATACACATCTGCATTTTCTATAAAAATTCTCAACAGTCCAATCATCATTCATCCTATGGTTCGTTCTGTAAACAATATACTTCCGTTGTTTCTGTCAAAATTTCCTGATTTAGGCTCGCGCAGGTTTAGTTCGTCGCGAATTGAAATTCTTCGTAGGCAGAAGGGTTGTATTACGCCGTTCGAATGGTCGATGACGGTTTATGGGAAACTAAAATCGCGCGTCTGCACGCTCCTGCAAGTTGTAACAGCTAACGAGTAGGATGGAACCGTCCCATCCTCTGAAGTTTCCTCTCTGGCGGTCTTTAAGAAGCGCGTCGCCTCCTAGAACGCTGCACTCGTCCTCGGAAACGTTTGTTTCCATGCTCTCTAGCGGCGAGAGGGCAGGGAAAAGAGCCGAGTAATTTCCAGGGAAATTTTTGAAGTTGAAGTAATGCCGGCACAATTTCAACGATAACTTTTTTTCTCTACTCTCTTTCTCTCTCTCTCTGTTCTTTTTTCTTCAACCTTTCTTCCTTTTTTATATTTCCTTCTTTTTTTCCTATTTTCTCTGTTCGAGTTGGAGATTTTCAATTGTTAAGAGTAACAGGTTTCGAAAAAACGAAGAACATTTCATCGAAATCGGAATTGTGAAAATTTAACGTGTTAAAAGTTAGCTCGTTAATTTGAAAAAGGATTGCATCGTTAATTTGAGAAAAAACATCGACTTTGTATAAAAAGGCACAAATATTCGTCCAAGAACCTAAAGCATTCGGATCTTCCTTGGATCACTAGTATATGCGTTAAAATTAAAATTTCTTGTGCGACAACTTCGTCAAAGGAATTCTTCAAAGACCCGTCTAACGATCCTTCGTTAACAAAGCGTGTTCGAAAATCTATTATTAATCCATGAAACCCGTAACTCTATACTCTATACTCTTTGTTAGTGAACAGCAGTGAACAGTACTCGTAAAAAATACGACCACTTGACCCTTTTATAATTAGCGCTCGTTGCTCTTTCCTTCTCCTCTCATTTTCTCTTCGGTATCATCGACCCGTTTCATAATATCGAAATTTACCTATCAAAAATTTATTGTTAGTAAAAAGTTTCAATGTGTGCCGTAGAAATCGGCTAAAAAGAATATCTCTGTCACTCTCGATCCTGGTGAAAATAGCTATAGAAATGTCCCAGAAGAGCCTAAGATATTTCTAATTCTTGAGAAAATTATTATTAGTTATTAGTGATAAGAAAAATTGGGTTATTACACGACTGTAAAAACTTCCGATTTCGGAAGAATTTAACGCGATAGACGAAGAGATTAATGGAAAATTGCCTTCTTTGAAAAGTAGATTAGAAAAATATGTAGGTGATAGAAATAACAGCGGATGATCATTGAAAGAAATTATAGATACACATAATATAATTATAATATAATGCACATAATCAAGAAATCAAAATGGATAAGCATTCGAGTATTTTATTTTAGATATTGTATATATGTATTTACACAGTCTACCTATGATCTTCCCTAACACGTAAATTAACAGCATTGCATGCGCTTTTATGCGGCAAACGAGCCGCTTATTTCCTAGATTGGTTAACCCCGCGAAGCAAGTTATATATAAGAAATATAGCAAGTTCGCGTCTCGATTTATAAAAAGTCTATGAAATTTACTATTTCCTCATCTTTCGTTGTCTCTTGAGCGTAATCGATTCGTTTCATCTTACGGAATTGCATATATGAAAAACTTATTAGCAAGAATTTCGAGTATATTCCTTAGGAACCGGTTACAAGGAATAGCTCTTCGTTATCTAGGCGAAAATGACCGCGGAAAAGTCCCAAAGGAGTCTCAGATAGGATAAAGCGTATCGCAATAGAAAGACAGAGGAATTTCTCTGTCGAGTTTGGCCTAATCGACGGGGTAAATTTTAATATTCCGAAATATATCGTCGTGCAAGCGTGAGTAACTCGTAGCTATTGCACACTGCGTCAGAAGATTCTTGCCAGCCACAAGTCTTGATTAAATTTCTTCATTATCTCGTGATTCGTCGGCTATGCGAATGGATGGCGGTTTCAAAGTCGAGCTTTCGTGGCCTTGAAAGTCTGTCCGGCAAATACATAGCTGGTTACGAACTGCAGTTTTCCTTTTTTCTTCTTTTCTTCTTCCTTCTTTTGTTGTGTTGCCTATGGTGATTGTAGCGTCTTTGACGAAGTCCAAAATGTTTAAAAGATCAGAGAAATTCTTGGTTATAAACTCCGATGAATTTACGAATGTCAGAAAACCTACAAAGATGGTCTTATCACGTTTTTGTGATCTTTATGCGAAGTAGTTGAAGTAAGCGATTCGAAGATGTAAAGCCTTTTGAGAGTTGATAAATGTTTTGTGGGAAACGAATAAGATTGGTTTAGTTATCTATATTAATTTGTCTTTGTTAATATTATTAGTTTGCATATAGTTAATGTTAGTAATACTTTTTAAATGTTCAAGAAATCAATAGAAACGTGCATTTAATTCTGATATGAAATGGAAAGGTAGTTTTAATGTAAAGTCGATTGACAAATTATTATTGAATTTTGAAATTACTCTTCCATAAAAAATGTCACTTAATGTTTCAGAACTCATTTGAAACGTGGAGGTAGATATTGTTGATTTAATATTATTTTAAACCACAGATGATGGAAGCACGTAATAAAGGAAGGGTGAAAAGGTTATAATCTTACAAAATGTGATTGAAAAGTAGGAAAACACGATAAAGGAAATTTTCATAATTCTTTTAGCAAAGAGGAAAAATTCTATGAAGCGATTTTGCGTGACGGAAGAGTTGCAATGCAAAGTATAACTTTATTATTAAGTCATTTTGTATGGAAGAAAGTTTTTTCTGTTTCGAACTTTCAAAATAATACACAGTTTTATTGGATATTATGAAATGCTAGTAACGAAGAATAAACGCATATATAGTTACTTATTTTTAATTCGTATTACCATTTATCATTTTCATTTTTAAATTTATATTATTGCTTACTATCTTCATTTTGTATGAAAAAATGTTTATTTCTTTTTAAATAATTCGCAGTTTTACTAAATATTCTAAGATAACAGTTGAGAAATACAAGCGCACGGTTGCTCATTATTGTCTTTTATCTTCAGTTTTAAATTCGGATACTTATATTTCTTGTATCTTGATTAAAACGTTTACATTTGCAAGTTCGTTGATGCTTCATTTAGAAAAACGAAGCCATTTTGTGCAAACATCTGCAGCTTAGCTTCCGTTTCTTTTCCAAAGTACATATTTTACTTGAGTCGCCTCTTTGTAATTAGCAAATTAATTAACACATTAAGACTTTATTTTTTACATTCTCTATACATTTTTGTGTAAATAAAGGAAGCTGTTGATGCAATGAATTTTTGCGAAAAGTATCATAAGATGTAGTAAGAATGTTACTGAAAAATTAACTTAACTAAAGCTCATCGGATTTAACAATACGTTTATTGATCCACCTCGGTATTTTACATATTATCATTTAATTATGTATATATATATATAGTATATAGTATATAGTATATATATATATAGTATATAGTATATAGTATATAGTATATAGTATATAGTATATAGTATATATATAGTATATAGTATATAGTATATAGTATATATGTAGTATATATATATATATATACATATATATACTAAATAAATACTGCTGTTAGAAACGTTCTTTAATTTATACAAGCAATTTTTTGATGCACAATTTATTAAACAGCTAAAATAATTTCATTCGAAGAATTTGTTAATTCTCATAAATCTGGAATAACGAAACTAGTTATATGTATATGTCGGGTTGACGGTAGGGGCGTATAATGAATCTTCACCAGTGTGGTTCATGGTTGTCGCACAGATATTTATTACACAAGTATGGCTGATACAAGATTGACAATCGGACGCGGTAGCTGGACGCTAATGACAATGGCCCTAGGTTCGATATAGCGAATCCACGGTCAACAGGATAACGAATATACTTTGCTTCAAAGTCTAAGTCGGACTCAACTTACTACTCGTGATACTAGGAACGCTTGATTGACTCTTAGCTAATCAGGTTACCAGAAAAGAATGACTTTCCGTCGCGACGACGCTGCAGAGGAAAACTATGATGGGGTGTGCCTAAGGGCACGAGATCATCGGATTCGTCAAAGAAAGCCTCCACTCGGAGGGTGAGGGAAATAGACGCTGCTGTTAATTGGTCAATTTCTATGTTGGCGGTTAGAAAAGGATGCTAGCCGCCCTAGAGAGAGAGTTCCTAGCAGGCAACGTCGTACGTGACCAAATCAGGCTTTCCCATAACTTCCCGCAATAGGCGACAGATTTACAGGCTGATAGAATAAAGACTGTTTGTCAATCTGAAGGACTTTAGTTAACTAAGTCCTAAGATTTGTAACGGTTCCTCAGGTTATCTGAACATAAACTGTAAACGATGCATCGGCATCTGGCGATCATCTGGCCCAAAGAATGGGGTCTGTGTGTGGCGAGCTGCGGGGCTGTTGGAATGTCTTATTGTCAAGTGTCTGTACTGCCAATTCTTTAAAGGAAAGCTATGTTACTTTATATCTCTGTTAGGTGGAATGTTCATCCCGTGACCGTGGCTACGCTCGGCGACCGGTTGTCGCCTCGAGCCTAAACTCATTGTCTCAAGTTTCGAATGACTGTGTCTGGGTTATTTCGTAGATGCTACAGTATTGAGGCTTTTCCAAATAATTCCAACGGGCGGGGGGGGGGGGGGCGGTGTCCTTTCATCTCCGACATATATATATGTATATGTATGTGTACACACACACACGAAACGAACACGTGTTTGGGCGTTTTTCGAAATTGAACCCCTAGAAACTGTTTAAAAAGAGTTTAAAAAAATAAATATAAATTCAAATACTGTTATATTATAAAGTAAATTTAATAAGATCCAAACTCATGTTCGTGAATCACTGTACATGTCAACTATTGTCAAAGCTAACCCTAACAAATGCAACCACATCACATTCACATTGAGAAAACAGATAACACCAAACATCTTCCTGAACGGCACGCAAATAACACAAACAAGGCAAGTCAAACACCTTGGACTTCACATAGATACACACTTCACATGGGGAGCACGAGGCGGGTATGGGTTCTCAGTGCGTAGCATCATGCCCTGAGAAACCCCGATGTATCTGATGTTCACCTATAGTCGGGTGGCGGCTGGTCGGCGCTGTGGCGCCCGTCAGATCGCTGATCCGGTGCGGAGAACTTCGGAGAAGTTGGTGGGCCCATATCTGTCAAGACCACTCACCTCACCTTCACGTGGGGCTTCCCGTCACCCTGCATCGGTCCCGACCGGGGTAGGGTGCGAAAGAGTGAGTGGCACCAAGGCGAGAGTATGGCTCGTTAACCATACGCCATAAAACAAATAGATGATGAAGATGATGATGAAGATAATTATGATATGTCGGAAAATCTAACCTAATCTAATCTAATGTTATCAAAATAGATTGCAACAATTTAATATTGAAACGAAACGTTATATTAATATCAAAAGAATTTACAAAGTAAGTCCACTTTAATCTCAACGTCATAGCAAATAACTCTAATAGCAAATAACGTGTAAAAAGTGATGATAATATAAGAGACGTTTTAACTTGAAAAACTAATCGAGTGCCGGTAACTCCAAAAATTCACAATTAAAAATCAAAACGCAGTAGCGGCAAGTATTATTGAATCAATGTTTCTGGAAAATGAATACATACTTGAAAAACGGGGGGAGGGGACGAACTTGAATAATTGAAAAGTACTTGAACTGCTTTGGAGATACTTGAAAAACACAAAACTACTCGAACGATTGAAATTATTCGGATTACAAGCAAAATAAATGGACCTATTCCATGATTAAATCACATTCTGTTAACTAATTGCCAGAGTTTTAAAAAAGCTGGTGCTAAAATCGAATGTAAAAAAAAACAGGAAATAAACCGAGCGAATCGAATAACGATGTCAACCAGTGATTATATATATATACTTATTGTTATTATTAAATGTACAATAATACACATCACTTTCATTAATTTTAAAAACTTTTGACCCTCCAAGAATTGTATCAAACAAAATTATATTTTAATAATCCAAAATATATGAAGCGCTGATGGTTTATTTTGTTTAAATATGTCAACGTTTCTTTTATAAATGTAAAAATATTACAACATTGCAATGTTAAACTCGAGAATGTTCTTTTTTTATATAGATCAGATCGCTTCAAAATTATTTTTTTCTATATATTGTGAAACATTGATTATGGAATTCGTTAAGATTTTAAGAACTGGATCAATTTGATCGATCAATGATTAACAGAAGAGTGTGCTTTAATCATGTATGTTAGATAACAATCCATTAGAAAGTTTTAGCAAGTGAAAGAAGATATGTCTTGAGAATATTTTGCAAAATTCTGAATATTATGGCTATAAATTCATTTATAACCTATCAATAAATTACGCTATAAAGATAACACAATTTTTTATTTTAACTTAACTTAACTTTTTAAGTTACTTGTTTTTATCAAAATTTTCTTATTTAAAAGCATTTGATGAAATTCAAACAAATAATGACAAAATATTGTAACATTTTAACTTAATTGTTTACATTAAATATATAATTCAATACGATACTCTTATAACATGATCACGTTTAAATTTTAATTTTTGCATTCATCTAACTTGCTTTAATTTTTTAGGGTCTTCAAAGTCTCTGGATCTCCAAAACCTTGTGCATGGATTTCGTGTTATTCAAATAAACCTATTCTCCTGTAAGGTAAATCATTATAAATCTTCTCTTATGTTGGTATGGTGAGTCTCTTTTTATTATCTTTATTACGAAATGTATGTAATCATGCGTTCTCCTTTTTATTATGACGTATTTAAATGATGTACTGCATGCCTTTACCAACGAATGCTTACAAATGGCCATGATGCTGCTCTCAATGCGATAAGCGCTGTATTAAAAATATAATTAAAAACATCGGACCAGCGGAGTGAGATCTCTATTTATAACGTGCCGCCTGCGTATAGAAAGGAGTAAAAATCACCGTGGACTCGTCGCGGTTAGCGGTTGAACTCCAATTTGAAATTGTTTATGTCATGCTGTTAGCGCCAATCTGTTAACGCCAATCGTCGCAACCTTGGGTTCGCAGGTTGATTGCGCCATTTCCTTTAGCAGATGTTTTCCTATTTTTCTTCGGGTAACTAATCAGTTACCCGATTTTATTTATTTCTTTTTTGGAATTCTTTGGTATATAGTTTACATAAAAATAACGTAGTTCTAAAAAACGTTCTCTTTGTCCAACGAACTCCCGATTCCTATACAATCTCCCCTGGTTATCTGGCGCACGCGTAACATTCACGTACTGTTGCATGCGTTGCCATTCCTATTCGTATCCTTCTTTTTATACTTGAATACTTTATTTGAATATAGAATTATAGAAAACGTTTAAGAATACATAAATACAGAAATATAAAAGATATAAAGATATAAAAATAAAAAAATACTGATAGTAAAATTATGATAGTTTGTTTTTGTTCGTTATCGTAGTCTACCGGCGGATCTTGTCCAAATACCAATTTAATTTGAGGGAATCTAGTCGTTAGAAACCTTAACATGAGTTGAATGTTCACTTTTTCTAGTGTGCTAAAGCTATTGTCATTTATCCCTATATGCCAGTCTGGTTAATAAAGTGTTTAGTTAATTGATGCAACCAGTACTGTTGGTTGAAGTCTCCTAATTCGGTCTTTGTAATTTGTTTAAAGTGTGGTCTGTTAGTCTTTTGAGTTATTGGAGCTGGGGTGATGTTTGTTTTCCAGTCGACATATTCGTCGTAATAGTTCGGGTTTTCTAAATCGGATTGAACTTTGTCATTGGTGATAAGATACAGTCGGGACAGAGCATCTGCAGCTGTGTTTTCCCTTCCCTTTTTGTATTCTATTTCATAATCATACTCCTCGAGTCTCAAACGCCATCGCATGAGTCTCGATGAGGGATCCTTAACATTTTTTAGCCATTTCAAAGCTTGACGATCACCTTGAATCTTAAATTTTCTACCAAGTAAATATTGTCTCAGTCTTTTGATCGACCATACTATCGCCAATAACTCTTTTTCGGTTGTGGAATAGTTTTTCTCAGGAGGGTTCAAGGTTCGGGATATGTAATAGCATGGATGTCCGTCTTGGGAGAGTATTGCTCCTAATCCTTCGTTACTTGCGTCTGTTATTAATGTGAATGTTTTTTCAAAATCCGGGTATTGCAGTACAGGAGCTTCACAGCTAAATTCAATTATCCTATCGAAAATACTTATAATAAGCGGAGACGATGATGGGAAATGTCTACAATATCTGAAATCTTCTATCGTTTCCAGTTCTTAATCACCCTCTATTCGTCTAATGGATTTCATAAAAATTGACCGTGCGAATCATAAACTACAAGTGATAATTGCTTCCATATGTCCTGCGAGTATTTCCAACAACAATAACTAAAGAGAAACTAAGGAAGAAAAGTATATTGGATCATGATGATGTGCGAGATACTATTCTTGTATATAGAGAATAGTTCATTTTAATCTATAAAGCCAATTATATTCTCGAATTATTTATTGATTCAAGAATATTTCAAACAGGATTTGTTTGGTTGAGAGTAATGTTGGATATTATTGAATAAATTTTCGGACAGTTTAAATAAGAAGCGGAAACGAATTATTTGTTGTTTGAACAAGTCGAAAGACAACGTGTATTAATGTAACGAGATTAATTGTTATTTACAAATACAATTTTATTTTTTGTTTATTACTTTTATTTGCTATTTATCGATCGTAGAGGGAATTTATTTTTACATAAATATAACGTTTCAATCAGAAAGATTTAAACGTTCCTGCTTAGTTACTTTTCAAAGATTCAATGTTTGTCCAGGCAAGCCACTGACGAAACGTTTTAATAAAAGCCCAATAATATGTATATAGTAAATGACAATTAATATTCGGCAATGTATTATGGCAGATATTATATTACTGTATCTACAGATACAATTTTGGTGGGTCAAATTGAGATTATATTACTGTATCTACAGATACTTGTCCTACCAAAGTTGTCCTCTTGGAACATCATTGTAATTCCGAATAATAAAGGAAATTATTACTTGCGGAAGTTGTAAGGTATAACGAATGAAGAATGTACCATTCGATTTATATAACAAACGAAATTGTAACATATACTAGGCAGTACCGCTACTCACCGATGAATCAAGAGAAGATACATCATTAATTTGAAGCTCTGTTATTCCAAGAAATAATTAAAAAGCCAAACCAAGTCCATGGAAACTCCATGCGGTAGAAAATTTTCTTACTCCAGAGTCAGAATCCAACAATCCCCTCTACATAAGGATGGAACTGGCCATCGACAGGGGGGACACCAACAGCCCTCGAAGAGGAACGAACCACCCCGGCCCAACGCCACCCAGATGGCGCCTGAAGGAGAGGAACAAACAGATGCTACAGGCGGCAGCCATCGTCTCGGCCTGGAGCTGGGACGCCCAATGCACGAGCGCAACCAGTAGTATCGACGAGGAAGCGGAAGACCTCCGTAAATACATGAACGCGGCGTGCAATGCCTCGATGCCGCGCTCCAACCCGAGCAGTGGACATTTGAACAAAGGAGTCTACTGGTGGACACCAGAGATCGCGGAGTTGCGAGAGAGGTGCAACAGAGCCCGCAGAAGATTCGCACAGGCACAGCGTCGCAGACAAACTCGCGACGAGGAAGAGATCTCCCACACATACGAGAAATACAGGGAGGCAAGACGTACCCTCCAACGGGAGATTAAGATGGCCAAAGCGTGGTCCTGGACGGAACTCGTGGACGCGGTCGAGTCTGACCCATGGGGGCGGCCGTATAAAGTAGTGACGCACAAACTGCGTACCTCGGCTCCCCCGATAACAACAAACATGGATCCAATGCTACTGGACAAGGTCGTTGGGACCTTGTTCCCCAGACAGGGCGACAGTGCAGGGCAGCCAGAAACGTCCCTCCCCTCCACCACACCCAACGATAACGACGAAGTGGCAACGACGACAACGGAGTGGAGTGAGGAGCTGCATGTCACCGAGGAAGAGCTATTAGAAGCGACGAAGAGGACAGCAGCCCGCGACGTGGCACCAGGCCCGGACGGAATCCCAGGCCGAGTATGGGCAGAGACGGTAAATATAATGGCTCCCCGCCTGCGACACTATTTGATAGATGCCTGAAGGACGGCATGTACCCACGGGCATGGCGAACAGCGAGACTGGTCCTGCTACGAAAGGAGGGTCGTCCGCTAGATTCGCCGTCCGCATACAGGCCGATATGCCTGCTGGACGAGGTGGGCAAGCTCCTGGAAAGGATAATTGCAGCGCGTCTAGAGGCTCATATGGAGCGACGAGAGCCTGGGTGGCACGACAGCCAGTACGGGTTCCGCCGAGGACGCTCGACAGTGGACGCGGTGAGACGGGTATGCTCTAAGGTGGAGGATATGGTCTCCCAGGAAGGAGTGGCGATAGCGGTCTCACTAGACATAACTAACGCCTTCAACTCCATTCCATGGGCAAGAATCTTAGAAGCCCTGAACTACTACGAGATACCGGAGTACCTCGTAAGGGTTATTAGAGCATACCTCTGCGACAGGTGGATCATATACAACACCAAGGATGGGGAAACGAGGAAAACGGTCGAGTGCGGTGTACCGCAGGGGTCAGTACTAGGCCCAATCCTCTGGAACACCGCTTACGACCGTGTACTTGAACCGTGAACGCTATCAGGAGACTCGGACTGAGCGTGACACCAACCAAATCGGAAGCCCTGGGGTTCTTCGACCGGCGACGAAGAGAACCACCACCAACCGGACTGTCCATCAATATCAACGGAGAGGAAGTGCCGGTGGGACACCAGATGAGGTACCTGGGTCTCATCATCGACAGCCAGTGGACCTTCGAGCCGCACATTGAACAACTGGTCCCAAGGGTGACTGCCGCGGCCAACGCCCTATGCGGCCTACTGCCGAACGTGGGTGGAGCGGGAGTGGGCGTTCGCCAACTGTACGAGGGAGTCATAAAATCCCGAGTACTCTACGGAGCCCCAGTGTGGGCCGAAGACATGATGGAGAGCCGGCGCAGCCGGCTACTACTAAGGAGGCTACAAAGGACGACCGCCATCCGCACAGCAAGAAGCTACAGGACGGTGTCATACGCGACGGCGACCGTGCTGGCCGCGTCCCCCCCTTCGAGCTGCAAGCCCTCGCACTTCGAAGGGTATACGACAAAAGGAAGATCTCACGCCTGGACGGGCGCGCAACGACGCCACCACCCGACAACAGACCACCGTCGAGTGCACGGGAAGAAGCCAAACGGGAGACATGGGAGCGATGGCGCTCTCAACTGGTCGAGGAAGACACTACACGGCAACACCGGGCTGTTCGCGCCGTGCTCCCCAACTGGGAAACATGGAGAGAGCAAGGCGGGGTACCGCTGACATTCCGTATGACACAGATGCTCACAGGTCACGGAGTGTTCGGTGAGTACCTACTACGGATCCGGCGGGAGGTGACCTCCATATGTCACCAATGCGAGGAAGAGGAGGATACGGTACAACACACGTGGGAGCGATGCCCGGCATGGGCAGACCAGCACGTCTTGCAACTCGACATCGGCGAGAGCGTAGCCCGAGAAGCGATCGTGAAGACCATGTTGAGAGGGCACCAGGAATACACCGCCGTCCGCTCCTTCTGTGAGCAAGTGATGCTAGCAAAAGAGCGGGCGGAGAGAGAAAAGAAAAGGAAACGCGACCCAGCAAGAGTGGAGCGACAAAGGATACCCAGGCGCAACAGGGGGGGGGTGGCACCGCCGCCGCCCCAGCTCGAGCGACAAGACTAGGAAAACGGAACACAAGGGATGTGGTCCCCTCCTAGCGGACCAACACAAATATGGACGCCTCCCTCCTGATAAAAAAGGGGAGAACACGATTACCATTGATTGAAACAAACTTTACACAATACGCCGGTATTAGTTTCTAGTGCGTTTTGATTAAATGTATTGCACCCATAAAAATAGACACAACAATACGACACAAATAATAGTAAATTTCAGATTAAATTTAGAAAGTAGTATTTGTAAGATCGTTACTATTTCGCACTTTTCCATGTATGGAATTGACCGGTATGTCTTTTAGGGAATTCGTATCATTGTTTTATATTATTATTATGTACATAACGTGTTACTATGTTTACCCTTTTACTATTAGTTTACTATTATCCTATTAGATTGCGTTAGAACAAGAGGACGGTAAGCAGAATCGTGGTAATTTGTCGAATAATCAATAAAGAACTAATTATAATATTATTTTTGAAAATAGATCTGAATTAATGTCAAGTCTCATGGATATTTTTCATCGAGACATGAATATTTGAAACACGTGCATTCTCGTTTCTCACACAGTCTGACAGGACGAAAGAAGGAAATTAGTGTATGAATGCGCGGTTCACTCACGATCGATGCAGGTAGAAAGTACTTACGAGGGAGAGTGTAAGGCGAGCGGAGAATGGTGGATAAGAATGGGAAACGGATCAGCCAAATGACTGGCAGTCAGAATAATAATAGTCCTGGTGTGTAATTGTAAGTGTGCCGCGTTTTCATGTCGTAAACAATGCACGTAGTAAAAGGGTAAATAGAGAAACGACCTTGTAAATGATTCTTTGTCGATTACACGTTTGTCACGTTTGTTTACCAGCTAGACTATAGTAAGTGCTATTTTAGTAGAATGCAAGAAAATTGTGGGTGTCACGTTTAACCGCAGTTTCATACAAAAATCTGAACTTTAGAGCGAGAACGTTGTTGTGGAAGTAATGATAAGTAGAGTGCAGATGTTTGTATAAATTCATATTTTTATAAATTGAAAAAATGAAATCTGAGTAGACGATTGTTTTGCTATAAATGTTATAATGAGTACTATGCCGTGTATGTTTCATATTTCGTTCGATCTAATACTTCATATATAAAACCTATAGTACTCATTGCTACATATATATCTATTTAATTAATAGTTATTATTAATATTTGTAATAAAACAATTATCTATACAGGAAGCATAAAAGTTTCAGTAACGATATAGTACATGACATTAGCATTATGTTAGGCATTATTTTACATTAGTTTTGGATTCCCGTT
This sequence comes from Bombus pascuorum, assembly GCF_905332965.1. Taxonomy (NCBI): domain Eukaryota; kingdom Metazoa; phylum Arthropoda; class Insecta; order Hymenoptera; family Apidae; genus Bombus; species Bombus pascuorum. Next base: position 19,837 of record NW_026869765.1, on the reverse strand, counting down.
TTCTCGCTTGCATGAAGGAAAAGGATTAGACTCTTGCTTCGTTGGAATTGAAACTTAAATAACTCAGTTTAATATTCCTTTGAAATTACTTAACTTGTGACTTAGAGAGTACACATAGATACCCCCCGACCATTACATTAAACAATTGTACGTCCCTGTTTATAAAATATGTACGTTGTCATTTACTATATAACATTTTGTTCAATCTTAATATCCAGCTCAGCGATCTCACACCCACAATGATATACCTTTGCCACTCGAGGTATACCGATTACTTGAACGTTATCAGTTTGCTACTAATATTCCCTGCTTTCTGTTCGTTAGCCATAAGCGCGCGTCAATTTGTTCACGCGCCTTGGTCTTTCCTGTAGCTCCCGGCTATACGTCGCATTGATTCGTTTTCGCTTCTATTTCCTCAGCAGTCAGTGTAATTAACAACATTGGATTTGTCAAGATGGTTACGGTTATTGGCGATTTTAAAGTAAGATTTCCTCAAGTCCCCGATCAAGGGAACTTGGATGAAGGTGGTCTTATTTGCGCCTTTTGACGTTATATGAGATTTTCTTATTTCACAAGATCTTTACTAAGCAAATCCTTAAGACACGACCTTAAGATTAATCTTCAGTCGCAGTTATGAAATCAAAAGACATCTGAAGACTGTTCTTGAGACGATCTCAAGTATAAGACTGGGCTATGAATATCATCCATAGATTTATATGAAGCAGGTCATATGGGATGCAATTTTGAGCGTGAAAAACCTATCGTTGTATAGGACATAGTAGCAAAGTTCCTTTTGTCAAATATAATATGTGGAAGACAAAGATATTGTAAAAACAAAAGTACCTTTTCGTGTCCTTCGCGTAATTGTTATAGTTAAAGTATCTTCAACTAATTACTTTTTGACATAAATAGGTTAGTATCTTTTTGTAGGGGACGTTGGTACGAATCAATTACTTTATTTAAATCTATATGATTCAATAAAAAAAACGTATTTTGTCATCATATGATTTGCACATGGCCATATACAGAGAAAATTATTATACCAGATTATGTTTCCTTTGAAACTATTCATTTCTTGCCTTAAACATTTTTTCATACAGTGGGTAGTGTTTCAGTAATTTGCATATATTTCTTGAAATCAAACACCCTATATATATTTTAATGTTGGAAGTATAGCTAGAAAGAAAAATATCTGTTCCCTATACTTTTTATTTCGTATTTTCCATTTATTTCTTATTTTCTATCAAATATTATTATATATATGTCGGGTTCTTATTATGATTAGCGTTAGGGTCGTGTAACGAATCTTCGCCTGGGTTGTTCATCATTGTTGTACAATCGAGATAGCGTTTATTATCACAGACATAGATAGTACAAGATTGACAAGTGGCTGCGGTAACTAGACGCTAATGACAATGACCTTAGGTTCGATATGACGAATCCACGGTCCACGAGCTAACTCTTTGTTAAACTGAGAATATATTTTGAAGCACAAAGTAACGTTCGCTGTGACGCTCGGTATATACTGCACGTAAAGACGATGTGTAATTCTCCAAGGAGATCGCAAAAATAAAAGACTGATGAAAACTTTTCTCTCCTTACGATCGCGTTCGTTTTGTTGAATATTGGCCGGGGATACCAACAAAACTGCAGCCGCCGTTGCTAAGCTGACCCGCGTAGCTGCGACATTGCTCCTGCTCGAGGTTTGATTGTCAACACAACGTGTGTCTCATAATACTGGCACTTCTCTGTTAGGTGGAACGTTCATCCCGTGACCGTGGCTACGCTCGGCGAACGGTTGTCGCCTCGAGCCTAAGCTCATTGTCTCAAGTTTCGAATGACTGTGTCTGGATTATTTCGTAAATGCTACAGTATTGAGGTTTTCCAAGTAATTCCAATGGAGGGCCCCGTTGTCTTTTCATCTTCGACACGGCCATCCCGACTGTCACACGTCCTCGGGTGTATTTAGAATATTGGGTTTTCCCAATGTTGGACTCGATATAACTGATGTTGTTTACAATTTAGTTAAGTGTCAAAATAGGTCAAGGGTCCAGTTTGACAGCAAAAATTCTGATCGGACGTTTGATAAAGGAAGAGTTAAAAGAGAGCGGAAATCAGTTACGTTATGATTAGTATTCGAAGTACTAGTTGCATTTTGTGAATTATCAGTCCGACCGTAATGACATGATGGACCATTCTCGATCTCGTACTTGGACGACTCTCACTTCTCTGGATCGTTTTAACACACTGAGCGTTTGTGAAAACACTATGTTAGATGTTATGACTATAGTGCTAACGATACCTGGATTGAATTCGGTAACTTTGTGATGATCTCGCATTTAATTTCTTTGGACCACATGACCACCCGTAAGCATATGTGAACCATTCTACACCTGATCCTACACCTGATCCTACACCTGATTACCACGCTAGACATATGTGAAAGCATTGAACTTCGTCGTATCGCCACACTGGACGTGTCGTGGGAACGCTGAGTGCCATCGCAGTGATACCGCAGAGGGCGTTGGCCACAGCTGTCACCTTCGGGGCGAGGTTCTCAAAGTGGGGCTGGAAGGACCATTGGTCATCAATGGTTAGGCCCAAGTACTTTAACCGATTCCCCACTTGCGCGTAGCTTATGCCTTTCCCTCTATTCCTTCTTCTCCTCCTCCTTCGACCAGAGAGAAGAGGAGGTGTTAGCACCGCTGGGACTACTGTTCTTCCTGCTCCTGCCGCCGATGGTGTGATAGGGATAGGCGCTCTGTAACCCATTCCTAGCCGTGCGGGTTCTCTCGCCCTCCTTCTGGCCCTTCTGGACACCACCGTCTGCTATTCGGTTTCCTCTGTCCCCCCGATTCACAGAGGTTGAGGTTGGGGGGGGGGGCGGAGGTCGGGGGTAGGTCGCCTGGCGGATCTGTTGTAGTTGGCCTGCTTTCCCGGCCATTCCCTCTGCTTGTTTCGACTGCGTTAACTCCCCGAGTATTGCCCTTACTTCTCCCCTTAAGGTTCCCAGAATAGAGGGGCCGAGGCCGCTGACCTGCCTCTCAAGCGCCTCCATCCGCGACCTCATGTCTTCTTTGCCCTGCGCCTGGCTGGCCTGACCATCTGTCCTATCTCCATCACTATCTTACGCTTCTTTCCTCGGGATGTGACTGAGGCCATCGTGGATCTTGATCCACACGACTCATCGTTCTCCGACCGAGCACCTGACATCGACCCTCTTCTCGATCTAGATTGCTCTCTAGAGTTGTCCCCAGATCGTGCCCCCTCTCTAGACTTCCCTTTTTCCCCTACCTTCCTAGGGATTCGGAAGATCTCGCTATCGTCAATTGGGGGCGGAGAGGAGGAGGAGGAAGAGACTCCCGGTGCCTTGGACGCAGGCGGGGACGATGGTGCTTTTCCCCCTCGGCTGCTGCTTCCGCTTCTGTCCACAGTCCTCTCCGTCTCTACCCTCTTTTCCTTTTTTCGTTCGCTGTTGGCCTCTGCCATTTTCTCTTCTCCCGGAGGGGTCTCTTCTGCCGAAGCCACCTCCATCTCTAGCTCTATATCCATCTCCATCTCTATATCTTCCGAACCAGTAGCATTAACACGTAAGGGGGCCTGGCAGTCCACCCCCAAACGGCCGTGGTCGTTAGCTAACGACGCACCGGAGCCCACTTCACCACCCACAACTGCGCCGGTACTGCGGTATCCCTCTCCTGCACCGTAAGTAATATCTTTATTCTGCTCCATCATCATCATTCTTCGTGTGTATGGTTAACGAGCCATGCCCTCGTTTCCTTTGCCACTCACTCTTTCGCACCCTACCCCGGTCGGAAACGATGCAGGACGACGGGGAGCTCCACGTGAAGGTGAGGTGAGTGGTCTTGACAGATATGGGCCCACCAACTTCTCCGAAGTTCTCCGCACCGAATCAGCGATCTGACGGGCGCCATCGTAATATTAAATGATTATTCTTAGGAAGAAAATTACTCTGTACATGCACATATCTTAAGTTGCTAAAAGTTAAATTACAACAAGACATGTAATGGATTAATAGTGTAGGATAATTAAAAAGAGTGTCATTTTTTATAAATTACGAAAAAGTTACTTATATCTGAACTAAGAAATGTCATAAATATCATAAAACGGAAGCAGAAGAAATAACATTGAAAGAGAGAATGAGAAAGAGTAATATTTTAAACGTAAAGGTTAGGTGTTAAATTCTACTCAAATCAAATAAAATATTTAATTAAATATAAAAAAAAGTTAAAGTATTTACTTAGTTATGTTTATTCCAAATTGTTTGTTTCGGTATAATTTTTGCAAAATATTAAAGAATATATACTTGCGTAAATAAGAATATTACTTTGAAAGTCGAAACAATCATATAAACATTGATGTAGGAGCATTATAAATTCATAATTTTATTTTGTATACTTTGTTTGATAGAGAAATGAACATCTTTTTGCCCATTAGCAGTTGGTAGATAATGGTATTATATCATGAGACGTAATTTGATATGCCAGTTCTGTTAGATGGGAACACTATCTGCTTCGCATGTATATACAAGTTTCCGGTGAACCAAAATAAGAAGAGAAACCTTTGTTTGAGTTAATGAATTAAAAACTATTTGAAAGTGATCTGTGGAACAGTATAATTCAGAGAGATGAGGACGGAAGTTACAGAGTCACAACCTTTCAAAAACTTAAAAGAATTATTCGATAACGTGGGTAACTTGAAACCATGGCCAGAAATTGGAGAACTACGAGATTCAACTGATTATGTGTACAGTGGTTTAGAAATAAGCGCAGGAAGAACGCGGTTAGAAAAATTGGATAGAGAAGTACATCCGAAAACGTTGCTCTGTCATGATATGAAAGGTGGCTACCTAGAAGACAGGTAATAGAAATCACTATATTTATTAATTCATATATTATACATAATATACCCTTGATTTTTCAGATTTATATATGGATCAGAATCTTATGATTCTTACCTATTTTATCACTGGAGTGTTATTGACACTTTTGTGTATTTTAGTCATCATTTCATAACTGTGCCCCCTTTTGGATGGATTAATGCAGCACATAATCATGGTGTAAAAGTTCTTGGTACTGTAATTACGGAAAGAGAAAGGTATCTGGGATGTTATACTTGAATCTCATGAAGAAGTAAGAAGATTTGCAGATGCACTAATACTTGTTGCAAAATTTTATAAGTTTGATGGCTGGTTATTAAATATTGAAAATACCATTAAAAGTGAGCAAGTTAATAATTTAATTTATTTTGTAAAATATCTAACAGAAAATATTCATGAAGCAATTAGAAATTCTGAAATTATATGGTACGATAGCGTAACCAATGAAGGAAAATTAAATTGGCAAAATGAGCTTAACAGTAAAAACATGTAAGCTTATTACACTCTTATACTTTTACAATTGTTTCTGTTTGTAAATTTTATTGAATGTTCTAAGTACAATATTTCAGAGATTTCTTTTTAAACTGCGATGCCATTTACTTGAATTATAACTGGATGAAATCAAAATTGAAAAACAGTTTGGCACTAGCAAAAACTCACAGTCGAGATATTCATGATATATATGTAGGAGTTGATGTTTGAGGTAGAGGTTGTCCTGGCGGTGGTGGATTTAATTCATCATATGTAATTACAATATTACTTATTTTATTGTAGCATATAATATAATATCGTTTAATATTTCATTAAACCATTATAATCTACAGGCTTCACAAAAAATACGACACGAAGGACTTTCTGTTGCACTTTTTGGTCCAGGTTGGACTCACGAATTTTTCGGATCTAAGACATTCCAAGAAGTAGAAGATCTATTTTGGGCACAGTTGTTTCCTTATTTATATGTTCATGTACCTATCTACGAAGAAGAAGTATTCAAAACATCATTTTGCCGTGGCAGTGGTAGCATGTATTATCGCTGTGGTCAGGTATGTCAAATTTTGACAAACACATTATTTTTAACAAACTGAATTTATCATAAAAGATATAACTTAGAAAACACGAAGTTGGCACCCTGCTGAGGGTAGCCACCCACATGTTATATTTATTTTTATTTTATTTTTTTTATTACCAATGAGATATAACACTTTACCAAATGTCCTTCATGACAAATTGTAAAAACCAAAATAAACCATATATATATAAAAAGAAAAAAAAAAACTGAATTTATCACATGAATATATTATAACTGAGATGCACATAGTTTATGCAGGCACTATATGAAAGGGATGGAAAAAGATTTAAACACAAACCATTTTACAATTTATCCCTGCAAAATCCACAAATTTCAGTACCTATACCGTACATGAAATTTACATCATCGCCTCAACTTCCAGAACCGAAAAGTGAAAACGATCGAAGTGAGTGTTCAAAAGAACCGATACAATATGTTTATGAAACGAGGAAGAATGTTATTCGAGTATTAAAAAATGTTGTAAATATTGAAAATAAAATGCCAATGCATCGAACTGTCAGAATTTGATATATTTGTCCACGGGGATAAGACCACTGAGACAACAGTAACAACATAGAGATCGTCCTCCAGACCATAAATAATAATAATCTTTAAAATTGCTACAAGACAAACACCGAATCTTCCGCACCTTAAATCGGCTGAAGAAGCGCTTCGGCACTCTATGTTACTCTATCCCATCGGTCATCGAACACGGCAAGGGATATAGAGCCATAAAAATGCTTATCAGTAAGGCCTCTGATAGATCCCGAGTTCTCTGCACTCAGAGAATTAAAGATTCCAAAACCACGTTTCCGCAAGTAAGACGAATGCTATACCTCTTGATCGGCGCCCTCAAATTTTCTTCGGACGATTCTCACCGTCTTCCATAGTTGAATAACCTCCTCGTATGACAGAACAGAAGATACATCGTTACTGGTACCAAGTCGACAAATAAGTCCACTTCGTGACGTCTCCGGTACCGCCGGCTTCCCAGAACTTACTAGTAACGCGATGACATGCCAAGAATAAGAATAAACGTCTACGCAACACGTGCTTCTGTTATTCACGATCTTGTGTCGTTTCTTCCTTTCAAGTTATAAACTGTTCTTTGTACAGGTCTTTAATTAGTATTGTGCTTGCGTGCTATTTCATCACTTCAAACTTGTTAAACTTTTATCACTCGTTCCAACAGCATTTGTTATTTGTATGTAGCGAAGCATTCTTTATCCGTTCTCCTTTCTACCGCGCGAAAAGTTTCGTGAATCCCACAAGACTACTGGGGACAAATTTTGGAAGTGTGCGCCGAAATGTGTATGATGATCTTCTCAGATTCCCAAATTTCATAATCTTGAAAATGCAGATTTTCGTTGAGCCGCTGGAACAGGGTCTGTACCTTCACCTGAGGAAACAGGGCTAGTAACCGCTCCGGCTCCGATGTCTCAGAGAATTATTTCACATCGGTAGATTCGTTAACGATTCAATTTAAGTTGCTGAATGGGATAGGTTATCAGGCTTCGATATCTTCAACGCAGTACCAATATAGCTATAGCTCCCGCAAAGATGCACATTCTTCTTCTCCTTGATGCTCAATGATCTCTGATACCAGCATACTTTTCTAAGATATGGAAGATGGGGAAAGTAGTTCCCTTGCTGGGGAAGGATAAGAACAAACCAACAAACCAAATCCAGCCAGGTACAGATCAACGAGTTAGCTGTTTGCAGAGTATCCATTAGTAAGGTCTTTGAGAGTGTGATACAGAGACTCATACCGTTTCATTGTAAAGAGGCTGCCATTCCTCTCGATCAGCAATTTGGCTTCCGGGTCAAATACAGTAAGGTCCACGCCATAATAAAATTCGTGACAGGCGTCTGCTGGTAGCAAAACTCTACTCATAGTCCTGGAAAGGGATTTTGACATGTTTCGATCGAGCGGTTTGCTATAAAAGCTGATACGATACGGTTTCTTTAAACATGCAGTTCAGGTGATTTGGTCCACAATCTTCGAAATGTGTCTCATTGGATGTCAAGCTCGAATATCGTCTTCGGAGTGAATAACGGTCTGCAACAGGGAACGTTCAACACCTCCATCCTGTTCAATTTGTATTTTAGTCGTGCTTCGAGCCTCTTCCATCTGAATAGCGACTTTAACCTATGCGCGTTAGTATTTGCCAATGGCCTCCTCATTTACGCGACGGGAATGTATTCATCCAAAATTAATTCCAAGCTACAGGAAATTTTCGATCGAATTATGGTTTGCTGTGGTAACTGAAAGTTCCGTACATTCTCGCTGATTTCTTATCACCGGCAATAGCCCCTATCCGTTCCGCATAAGAAAATGGTCAAATATCCCGGTATATATTTGTATTGCAAATTACAGATTACACAGCACGTTAAGACGCAAATGTAAAATAAATCAGAAAAGACTATTATAGCAAATAAAGGTTCGGTCCTCTCGAAGCATCTCTGCGTGAAATGTAGCAAATTGGGGCAAATCGGAATGAGATATGAGAAATGCACTGTTTACACAAATATTAAACGTTGCTATTTTATCGTTTGTTTGCAAAGGTGTATCTGAAATGACTGGCATTTCCTTGAGTCCAATTCGCGTTAGCTTTTCCTTCTGACATGCATCGCAATTTTTGATACAAGTCTCTACCCTTTCCATTAATCCTGGTATTTTCTATTTTTCTTCAATTCTTTGATAAGTTTTTTGTACTCCCAGGTGTCCTATAGTTTCGTTATGGTTTTCACATAGAATTGTATCTACTTCTTCTTCTGTCGACTCTTTTATTGGTTCCCATGCAAAACTTAATCTTTTGTATGTATCATTGAAATAAAGAATTATGAGTTTCAACTGAATTTTTACAATTTACCGACCAAGCCGTACAAATATACTGTGATATAGCTTGTGAAACTGTGTGACCGTATGTTCCGAAATCTCTGCGATACAATGTATTTGATTCGTTACACGGGCTTTCCCATCCAGGGATACGCACCACGCAAAATTTGGTGACGACGCGTTTCGTTTGGCCGTCGATAAACAAGCATTGTCGAAACAGGGCACGGCAATGTATCCCCTGCCAGCGATGTAAGGTGACCAGGCACATGTCCACGCCCGCCACGCTTTTACATCTCTTGTTATTTATCAAAATTGATAAATGACGAATTGATAAATGATAAATTGATAAATGACTACGAACCGTTGTCTTTTTATAGAATACAGACTCTGGAAGCTATAGCTGGTTTGTGTTAATCCTTAGCATCAGTGAGGTATTGGCAGACTTCATCCTGGTACTGTTTAGCTGCCACTTTTATGTAACTTTGCATCGGAGGGTGCACAGCTGTTTCCAAATGGAGACAATCGACGACGTAGTAAACAATGACGAAATCGAGATGCATGACGTGGTCCAGCACAGCGAGATGCCGGGTATTCAACCGCCTTGCTTGGTGCAGCCGCTTATGCAGGTGAGGCCGAATCCTCTCCCACGACCCTTCTCGGCTACTTACGGCTCGACCTTACTTAAATCGACGCTCATCGCTGAACCGACGCCCAGCGATGATCTGACGCCCAGCGATGAACTGACGTCCAGCGATGAACCGATGCCCACGGCTCGACCATCTCGTAGAACTTCCGCTATTATATCACGAAGCTGGCAATACCCTCATCCATTGCACGAAGTAGGTATTTCATTCGTCATCCTTCACGCTAGAAGATAAGTATCGCCGTGTAAAAATAGCCATCAGTATCTTTGACATCGATTTCTGCCGTTTCCCTTTCCATATATAATTATATGCGTAACCACGGAAAAAATTCTTGAACCGTTCTTGTCGCTCCTAATTGCTCTTTCGAAATCTTTTTTGGCAGATTTCAATATTTGTGAAAGCGAAACGTAGCGAATTCTATTTCTTAAGATTCCTTTTGTACTTGATTTGATACGTAAGTGTTCTTAAGATTGTTGAAATTCCATGGAAAATGGTTAATCCCCTACTTACTGTGGCTATTTCATACGACTCGTATGTCATTTAAACGTTTCATTTAAAAATGAGAGTATGTGTCAATACTTGTCATGGCCATTGTATTTATTTGAATTCATTGAGAAAATAATTGTCATATAATTAAACCATCAGATTTAATAGAGGTGAAATTCATTTAAGAGATATGTCACTTCAAAATTTTTCTTGTATCTTCTTCGAAACTACAATGCTCTCTGATCCAGCTATCGCGAAATTTCTAGAACTATACATCAAATTTTCATCAAATTTTATTCTGCATAATTTACTATTATTTTTGCAATTTAAAGCTTTATATCTTCGGAAGAAATTCAAAACCAATAATGTAATGGCACAAACTCTCCTATCCTACCATACTACCATTATATTTATTATTTCTTAAAAACAGACCAATGAAAATAACATACAAAATTGTTGTATTTTCATTACTGCAAGGAATAAGAATAGGCACATAGAATTGTCATTTACAAATCAATTCAGTTAATCAGTTAACTATTTAGTATTTTTTGATCTTTTAAATAATTAAATATAAAAACAAAAATATATGTGGAATGAATATAAGTTTTGGAAATATACTTATTATACACATATATTTACAGAAAAAATTTCTTTAAAAGAAAATTAATTTAGATAAAATATCATTTCATATATTATCATTTATATTCTTTAACGATAGTTAAAGGAATAATGAATAATGGTATTTAATTTTACATTCGACCCAAACAGAGATTTCAACAACGTACCAGACGGCCGATAATGAGAATGCCGACTATCGGCGAAGAAGAGGAGTAATCATATTTTAATTGTTATCATGCTAAAACGCATTATAATATAAATCGATTTTAATGTTTCTCAGGTTTGATTACCTTGGTCTTCACAATTCTACTGGCGCCCTATAAGTCTCTCGGCCAGGGTTTGCAGATGTACGCAGGCGGAGTTGCCACTTTTACAGGACTTGCTGGTATTGTTGATGCATTGATGACGTCGCCCAACAGATCTTCCGGCTTTACCATGGCTTTCCTTGTATTCGACCTCGCTGCCTTTGGCCTTTCGTTTACATCTCTATCTGTGATCGTCGTTCGTATTTCCACAAACGTAGGCATGCCACTGGATGGTGACAAGTCTAATTCGGTACGTATTGTCCTCTCCAACATTTATTTGATCGTTATTTCAATACTTGTTATTTACTATATAAATAATTGTATAGATTATTGAATAATGAAGAATTTAACTGAAGGAAAAGAAAACAAAAGTAACGTAGAAAAATAGTAATTAACATTTCAGTAGTGCAACATAGTGTTCAGCAGAGAAAAAGAAATAGGAAAGGACAGTACCGGTGAAAGTACAGACAATACGTACCGAATTAGACTTGTCACCATCCAGTGGCATGCCTACGTTTGTGGAAATACGAACGACGATCACAGATAGAGATGTAAACGAAAGGCCAAAGGCAGCGAGGTCGAATACAAGGAAAGCCATGGTAAAGCCGGAAGATCTGTTGGGCGACGTCATCAATGCATCAACAATACCAGCAAGTCCTGTAAAAGTGGCAACTCCGCCTGCGTACATCTGCAAACCCTGGCCGAGAGACTTATAGGGCGCCAGTAGAATTGTGAAGACCAAGGTAATCAAACCTGAGAAACATTAAAATCGATTTATATTATAATGCGTTTTAGCATGATAACAATTAAAATATGATTACTCCTCTTCTTCGCCGATAGTCGGCATTCTCATTATCGGCCGTCTGGTACGTTGTTGAAATCTCTGTTTGGGTCGAATGTAAAATTAAATACCATTATTCATTATTCCTTTAACTATCGTTAAAGAATATAAATGATAATATATGAAATGATATTTTATCTAAATTAATTTTCTTTTAAAGAAATTTTTTCTGTAAATATATGTGTATAATAAGTATATTTCCAAAACTTATATTCATTCCACATATATTTTTGTTTTTATATTTAATTATTTAAAAGATCAAAAAATACTAAATAGTTAACTGATTAACTGAATTGATTTGTAAATGACAATTCTATGTGCCTATTCTTATTCCTTGCAGTAATGAAAATACAACAATTTTGTATGTTATTTTCATTGGTCTGTTTTTAAGAAATAATAAATATAATGGTAGTATGGTAGGATAGGAGAGTTTGTGCCATTACATTATTGGTTTTGAATTTCTTCCGAAGATATAAAGCTTTAAATTGCAAAAATAATAGTAAATTATGCAGAATAAAATTTGATGAAAATTTGATGTATAGTTCTAGAAATTTCGCGATAGCTGGATCAGAGAGCATTGTAGTTTCGAAGAAGATACAAGAAAAATTTTGAAGTGACATATCTCTTAAATGAATTTCACCTCTATTAAATCTGATGGTTTAATTATATGACAATTATTTTCTCACTGAATTCAAATAAATACAATGGCCATGACAAGTATTGACACATACTCTCATTTTTAAATGAAACGTTTAAATGACATACGAGTCGTATGAAATAGCCACAGTAAGTAGGGGATTAACCATTTTCCATGGAATTTCAACAATCTTAAGAACACTTACGTATCAAATCAAGTACAAAAGGAATCTTAAGAAATAGAATTCGCTACGTTTCGCTTTCACAAATATTGAAATCTGCCAAAAAAGATTTCGAAAGAGCAATTAGGAGCGACAAGAACGGTTCAAGAATTTTTTCCGTGGTTACGCATATAATTATATATGGAAAGGGAAACGGCAGAAATCGATGTCAAAGATACTGATGGCTATTTTTACACGGCGATACTTATCTTCTAGCGTGAAGGATGACGAATGAAATACCTACTTCGTGCAATGGATGAGGGTATTGCCAGCTTCGTGATATAATAGCGGAAGTTCTACGAGATGGTCGAGCCATGGGCATCGGTTCATCGCTGGACGTCAGTTCATCGCTGGGCGTCAGATCATCGCTGGGCGTCGGTTCAGCGATGAGCGTCGATTTAAGTAAGGTCGAGCCGTAAGTAGCCGAGAAGGGTCGTGGGAGAGGATTCGGCCTCACCTGCATAAGCGGCTGCACCAAGCAAGGCGGTTGAATACCCGGCATCTCGCTGTGCTGGACCACGTCATGCATCTCGATTTCGTCATTGTTTACTACGTCGTCGATTGTCTCCATTTGGAAACAGCTGTGCACCCTCCGATGCAAAGTTACATAAAAGTGGCAGCTAAACAGTACCAGGATGAAGACTGCCAATACCTCACTGATGCTAAGGATTAACACGAACCAGCTATAGCTTCGCCTATTAGCGCCTATTAGCAGACCACCACTGGGATCTTGGTTGTTGTTGTTCCATCGAACTATTATGTTCACAACAGGTGTACACAAGTTTCGAATGCTTTCTGCACAAAGGATTGGGATTATATATAATATATGTGTGGCAGTTTTTTTTTTTTTTTTTTTTTTTTTTTTTTTAGTATAACATTAGATTGATATAAATTATTTCATAACGCTGATTAGTATTTTTGCATTAAATTTCAAAATTTCAAAATTTCAAAATTTCAAAATCGTTACGTCATTTTATTGTTTTTCTTAAATTAAGTAACTTTAAATTGTAACTTTTTTCATTGATACTTTACAGTCGCATCTACCACTATAACAACTTATTAGCCACTTAGTTGAGATCATAGAGTTTTATCATTTTTGGGAAAGATTGATCCGTTGTAAAAATTTCAGCAATTACGTTTGATTAAAAGTTTGCAAGCGTTAGAACATTTTTTGTATTAATTCAAAGGGAAAAGACAAATTCTTTATTCGACAACTTTTGTATTTCCGATTTTAATGTTTTAAGAAGTAAGCAAATGTTGCATGATAAAACATGTATCTTAGTATTATTGTTATCTTAACAAATAGATAAATTTTCCACGATGAAATATACATTCCAATATATTATTATTATACTTATATAACTCTATATACGATTTACTTTTATATATTAAAACTTAATTGAATCATATTTTAATTGTTATCATGCTAAAACACATTATAATATAAATCGATTTTAATGTTTCTCAGGTTTGATTACCTTGGTATTCGTCGTTCTACTGTCGCCCTTCAAGTCTCTCGGCCAAGGTTTGCAGATGTGCGTAGGCGTAGTTGCCAGTTTCACAGGACTTGCTGGTATTTTTGATGCGCTGTGGACGCCGCGCAACAAATTTTCCGGATTTACCATTGCTTTCCTGGTATTCGACCTCGTTAGCTTTGCCCTTTCGCTAACATGTTTATTTGTGATCGTCGTTCACATTTACACAAACGTACGTATTGTCTGTACTTTCACCGGTACTGTCCTTTCCTATTTCTTTTTCTCTGCTGAACACTATGTTGCACTACTCAAATGTTAATTACTATTTTTCTACGTTACTTTTGTTTTCTTTTCCTTCAGTTAAATTCTTCATTATTTAATAATCTATATAAAATAAATCTATAAATTTTAATATGTCATCTCCATAGACGATAGCACAATAAAATAAAATAGATATAGCATGTGGGTGGCCACCCCCAGCGGGGTGCCAGCCTCGTGTTTTCCAAGTTATATCTTTTATGAAGATAGACATTTATACTAATGTGTTTTTAAATACTAATACATTAGTTAAATTACATATTCCATAAACAAATGTAATCGTACGTGTAATAAAACTATTTATTATTTATCTGTTGAAAAATATATAATAAACGTAAACATATTGAGTAATAAATATATAATTTTATTATACCATATAATAAAAATTATTCTATATTAATTATTACAATAAATTATTCCATATTTTATATTCTAGTGATAATAAAGATTATATATCTATAAATCGTAAATATATATTTTACAATATAATATGCACTAAAATTCCTTGTTGAAGATAATTACCATATTTAAAGTCGAAAAAGGTTCATAAAATGCCAAAATTTATAGAAAATCTAAGGTGATTAATAACCCAGATTAATGTAAATAATCAAATGTAATTGTCGCTAATGACCTCGTAATTAAAGTAACATCAATCATTAATAAAATGAAAGTACCGTATGCCATTACAAATTGCAAAGACCATCATTTATAATATACTTCTAGTATGTTATAATTTTTTGTTTTTGTTTATAATTGTCCAATGAATCTTCTTTTTCTCCTTTTTCTCCTTTTTCAATCTATTTAAGAATAATCGTGATATATCTTTGTTCTCTAACACTAATATCTTCTTTCTAATTCTTCCGAGAATTTTACGCAGTTTACATGTCTTTTACATCTCTTGTTATTTATCAAAATTGATAAATGACAAATTGATAAATGATAAATTGATAAATGACTACGAACCATTGTCTTTTTACAGAATACAGACTCTGGAAGCTATAGCTGGTTCGTGTTAATCCTTAGCATCAGTGAGGTATTGGCAGACTTCATCCTGGTACTGTTTAGCTGCCACTTTTATGTAACTTTGCATCGGAGGGTGCACAGCTGTTTCCAAATGGAGACAATCGACGACGTAGTAAACAATGACGAAATCGAGATGCATGACGTGGTCCAGCACAGCGAGATGCCGGGTATTCAACCGCCTTGCTTGGTGCAGCCGCTTATGCAGGTGAGGCCGAATCCTCTCCCACGACCCTTCTCGGCTACTTACGGCTCGACCTTACTTAAATCGACGCTCATCGCTGAACCGACGCCCAGCGATGATCTGACGCCCAGCGATGAACTGACGTCCAGCGATGAACCGATGCCCATGGCTCGACCATCTCGTAGAACTTCCGCTATTATATCACGAAGCTGGCAATACCCTCATCCATTGCACGAAGTAGGTATTTCATTCGTCATCCTTCACGCTAGAAGATAAGTATCGCCGTGTAAAAATAGCCATCAGTATCTTTGACATCGATTTCTGCCGTTTCCCTTTCCATATATAATTATATGCGTAACCACGGAAAAAATTCTTGAACCGTTCTTGTCGCTCCTAATTGCTCTTTCGAAATCTTTTTTGGCAGATTTCAATATTTGTGAAAGCGAAACGTAGCGAATTCTATTTCTTAAGATTCCTTTTGTACTTGATTTGATACGTAAGTGTTCTTAAGATTGTTGAAATTCCATGGAAAATGGTTAATCCCCTACTTACTGTGGCTATTTCATACGACTCGTATGTCATTTAAACGTTTCATTTAAAAATGAGAGTATGTGTCAATACTTGTCATGGCCATTGTATTTATTTGAATTCAGTGAGAAAATAATTGTCATATAATTAAACCATCAGATTTAATAGAGGTGAAATTCATTTAAGAGATATGTCACTTCAAAATTTTTCTTGTATCTTCTTCGAAACTACAATGCTCTCTGATCCAGCTATCGCGAAATTTCTAGAACTATACATCAAATTTTCATCAAATTTTATTCTGCATAATTTACTATTATTTTTGCAATTTAAAGCTTTATATCTTCGGAAGAAATTCAAAACCAATAATGTAATGGCACAAACTCTCCTATCCTACCATACTACCATTATATTTATTATTTCTTAAAAACAGACCAATGAAAATAACATACAAAATTGTTGTATTTTCATTACTGCAAGGAATAAGAATAGGCACATAGAATTGTCATTTACAAATCAATTCAGTTAATCAGTTAACTATTTAGTATTTTTTGATCTTTTAAATAATTAAATATAAAAACAAAAATATATGTGGAATGAATATAAGTTTTGGAAATATACTTATTATACACATATATTTACAGAAAAAATTTCTTTAAAAGAAAATTAATTTAGATAGAATATCATTTCATATATTATCATTTATATTCTTTAACGATAGTTAAAGGAATAATGAATAATGGTATTTAATTTTACATTCGACCCAAACAGAGATTTCAACAACGTACCAGACGGCCGATAATGAGAATGCCGACTATCGGCGAAGAAGAGGAGCACCATATACACTTGTATAATGGTATCGACGGTACAGCGGCAGAAGACTTTGTGCTGATATTGATTGCACCCGGCCGACAGTGGGACAATTAATTTCCGATAATGAAATGTATTTAAAACATTGTTAAACACTGTATCAATTTCTATCATGTTGCAATTGTTCTCTATTGTATCTATTGTTATGTATCATATCCCTTAATTGATTTTCAAAATTCTTCTTTCATTAACGTATCTAAATTTGGTTGATCTAGTATTAAAAGTAGAAAGTTTTTATCATTTCAATTATCAACGCTTTGAAAATTTGTTAGACAATTGTTGTTGTCACACATAGATACATAGAATAGATATATAGATACATGTCGTGTTACTCGATGTATAGATATGATTATATTTAATAAGTAAGATTTAAAAGTTAGTAAATTTATATATTTTTTCTGTTGTTTATCATGTAGCTCTGTGTATTTGTTGTGAAATAAATTCCAAATATAAACTATAATTGTGATATTTCTCGCCAGTCACTATAGGTTCTTACAAGTAATAGCATTTCTTTGTTTAATTAATGAATATATTATGATTTATTTCTTTGCAATATCATAAACAGCATAAGTTAACTTAAGGAAATTGTATTTTCGTCCAGTCGCGGGGAGACGCGTTCGCTTTGAGACGCGTCAACAGGAGTCGTAAATTCCCGTTACGATGTACGAATCGACACCGCGAGCAGGGCGATCCCCTGATTTCAATTACGATAATAGGGGTGATTGTGTTGGAATAACTGTAGTCTACAGTTATCTAGTATATATTTATTTATCACCATTAACAACACGTGAGACTTACAGAAATTATTTTTACATCTTACCCGATCTAACCCAGCAAAAGAAGAAAAATTACAACAAACGCAAATACTAGGAGGGCTGCAGAAACAGAAAGTAAGCAGTGGCTCCAAGAAATCCCACTACAAAACCCCTTCAGCATACTACCACAAGAGAAGGAACCAGAAACAACGGAAAAACCAAAACACAACGCCAAACCACCACCAATATACATCGATGGGCAAGTAACAGACCCCCTCCTCGAACTGCTAAACAATACGGCAGGCAAAGAAAACTACTCAATAAAACAATTAAAACTGGACCAGGTAAAAGTGCTAATCAACGCCCCAGAAACCTACAGAAAAGTGGTAAAAGTGCTAAAAGAAAAAAACGCCGGGTACCACACCTACCAATTGAAATCGGATAAAAGCTACAAGGTAGTAATCAGAGGATTACACCCAAGAACAAATACAAGCAACATATGCGACGAACTAGCCAAAATCGGACACCAGGTAAGGGCAATAAACAACATAACGAGATTTGGTACCAAACAACCACTACCGCTGTTCCTAATAGAACTAGAACCGAACAAAAACAACAAGGAAATCTATGACATTAAACAAATCTTAAACACAATAATCACAGTTGAACCACCCAGACAAAAAAAAGACATACCTCAATGCATGCGGTGCCAACAATATGGGCACACAAAAAATTACTGCAACAGAAACCCGGTGTGCGTCAAATGCGCAGAAAAGCACCTGACAACTTACTGCCCATATACGGGAAAAATAAACGAGGTAAAGTGCTACAGCTGCAACGGAAACCACCCAGCCAGCTACAAAGGCTGCCCAGCCAGAAAAATACTCCAACGTAAATTGTTTCCGCCGTTTAGAAGCAGGACATATAACTACCACCACACACAACAAGACAGGGCAGAAGCTGAGACACCAATTAAAGTACAGTACGTAATGAACAACAACCACAACAATATCAACACCACTGGCAGTCGAAGCTACGCGCAAGCAACCAAGGAAGTAACACCCGTAGCCAACCAAAACCACAACAACAACACCAACGACGCTACAGAAATAAAAGAACTATTAAAACAATCCATCAAAAGCACCGACATGTTAACAAGAACGATAAGCGAACTAAACGAAGCATTCAAACAGCAATCATTACAAATCACAGCTATGATACAACTGATAACAACCATGCTAAGCAAAAAGTAAAAACGGACATACTAAAAATAGCTGCCTGGAACTCTAACGGCCTACAACAAAGGGCCATTGAAACCAAAGCATTCCTATACCACAACAACATAGACAAACTACTCGTATCAGAGACGCATTTCACAACAAAAAGCTACACAAAAATACCGCACTATACCATATACGATACCAAGCACCCCTCAGGAAAAGCACACGGAGGAACCGCAGTGATAATAAGAAACGACATTAAACACCACCTACACAGCCAAGTTAGTAAAGAACACATACAAGCAACTACCGTTACCGTACAAACTAGCAGCAACCGTCTACAGCTGTCAGCAGTATATGCACCACCGCGACACAAAATTACAGCACAAATGTGGGAAGAATACTTCCAACAACTAGGCGACAAGTTTATCGCAGCAGGAGACTACAACTCAAAGCACACAACATGGGGATCAAGAATCACTACACCTCGAGGCAGAACCCTGGAAAAACACATCAGGAAAAACAATCTCAATATATTATCCACAGGAAGACCGACATACTGGCCGACAGATCTGAGCAAAATCCCTGACCTACTCGACTTTGCAGTCACAAAGGGATTAAACGGAAATAAAATAAATATAGCATCCAGCCTCGAGCTTAGCTCCGACCATACACCCATAATAATAACATACAGAAACAAGCCAATACTCTACAACAACTCAGAGACGCTATGCAACAAATCCACTAATTGGCAAACCTTCAAAGAAATAATTGAAAGCAAAATCAACTGCAACATCCCACTGAAAACGCCCCAACACATCGAACAAGCTGTAACAACACTTACAAAAACTATACAAGAGGCAGCACGGGCAACCACAAAACCAGCAACTACCACTAGACAAACAAAACAA